>NC_056744.1:559561085-559606085 GCF_019279795.1 Protopterus annectens | reverse complement strand
TTTGGTTGTTAAATTGTGCTGGTACATCAACACATACCCCGGGATTCAGTAAGCAGCCATGCAGGAATAAGTCATTCCGACAATGCAGGGACCATTCCTGTTCAGCATGGCAGAGTGTCATGCATATTTATGAAGGCACACTGCCATGCTCTAAGACAGACACAGTTCCATGTACGAGTGCAGGGGATGTGTCTGAGAGCAGAGCTTTCACAATACACATGCCCCCGACACTCCAGAACTGCCTTTTGGTAATTTAAAACAAGCAAGAATGCTCATAACACGCCCAACCCATCAGGATAACAAATCTGGTCAAAGGCATAAGGGGCAATCGTCCCTACCAAGCCAAATGTTTTTAGGACAACACAGGTAGCATAAGGACATAGCGCACACCTCCCAACCCATCAGAGTACGGAATGTGGACAAAGCCAAAAGGGATAATTGTCCCACAAAGCAGAAAGTCAATAAAATAGGTTCAGCATTAGCAGGGATATTCTGAAGGGTACAGCTAAAATAACATAACAAAATTTTTTTTTTTTATAAATGCGATAAAGTTTCAGCATAGCTGTGCGGGTGTGTCCTTTGCTTAGCTACGCTTAGTCCAGCTTAAACATCACAAGAAGTTAAATAGGAAGAGACATCCAGTGTAAGCTGTATTGCAATAGTGTAGTGATAAGAGTGTATGCTTTGCAAACAACCATTCCTGGTTTGATCCCCCCTGTAACCAGTTTGCATTTTCTATGTGAAAGCAGTACATTAACATTTATTTTTATTATTAACTACTAAATAACATATATTTGTTAACCAGAGTACTGCATTAGATCCAGATCTGAGGTGTCAGTTTAATAAAGTTGTGAAACCCTCATATAAACACAAATGCTCCACACAGTATAGTCACATATGAATAAATGTAATGAAAGAACATTGGAGGATGTCAGAGACTGTAAACAAATGTATAATATGCAATGAATGATGAATCAATGCCATACAGCAGATAGTCTATAAAATGAAAAATAAGCAATGCTAAGCATTGCACACCTCTACTTACCAGGTGTATGCATTGTGTAAATATGACTGCTAAGCAATGAGTAGCCCAGCTAAGTGGATTTGCCCATCGGTAAGCAGTGCTGAACCTGTCTTTTTAAGCACTGCCAACCTTAGCTAAGCAGGTTTGCCCATAACTTAGCCTAGCTCAGCATATTCAAAACCATCCAATCACGGCAAAAGGTGTGAAATCGGCCATATTTAAACCCCACAGGTGGGAATACAGCTCATAACTGGTTGCAACTTCCCACTGTAGGCAGTATGGCAGGAGTTGGTGAGGGCATGTGCTTCTGTGCACAGTCCTGGGGCATACAGGAGTCCAAGGTCATAGTAAGACTTCTGGTACATAACCATGATGACAGACTGCTGCAGGGCCAGTATCAAGGCTCTCAATATAAACCTGAAGCCTGGGATTGTCTCACCCATGATCTCACCAGTGCCGCTGGTATCCCTCAGACTGGTGAGCAGGTCCTGCACCACTATGCTGACTTGAAGCGGAGAAAGAGGGACCTCTTGGATGATTGTATCCAAGAAGCAAGGTAGAGGGGTGATGTCCCACCAGTGTGTAAGTACTCATGCTAATAACTGTTTACTAATGTCCAGCCTGTATGTATGATGGATAGGTATGCCTAAATATTTCTCTATTTACCTTACAGCTACAGCTGAGTGGGCTGTGAATCAGGAAGCCCATGCTAGTAGGCTGCAAAGGCTGCGTTGTGAGGCTGGTGAGTAACAATCCTGCTTGTAGTAGTCATACCAAAAAATTTAAAGTACTAGAAAGTCACCTGGCAGTATAAAAACTGTGTATGGGTTGCACTGAATAAACCAGACAATATGACAGTAATAGTACCATATAGGTCATATTTAAATAAAACTATAACTGCCTGGCAATAAAGCTCTAAATCCTGGACTGGTTGTGTTTACTCTGGTATTGTATGGCATTTATTGTTGCATTCTCTGAATAGTAATAGTGTGTTAACCACTGTTACCCACACTGTGCTACATAAAAAAAAGTCAAATAATGTCTGTATAACACTGTTGTAAGCACAAGATCAGATTGTACAACCAAGAGAGACTTAGACAGAAAACACTGAAGAAATAGACAGCAATATCCAAGTAGCACACTCTGCTGAAACTTAAAATTGTATTTTTAGCAGACATAGCCATGGTTCGAATCCTGGGAGTGGTAGTAAGCTGTAAGCATAATCATACCTCTCAAATGTACAGATTTTTCTGATTGTCCAGAAAATTACCTCATATTTTCTGCCAGTTCCTCTGTCCCCCTGGCAAATCAATGGGATGATCTCAGAATTGTAGCCACTAAATAATGACATACATTTGATTTTCAGACATCAAAACCTTCAGAAAATGTATACTAAAACAGATCCTGTAACTCTAGCAACTCTCATAGTTTATGAGAGCAATATTCAAAAGATGCCCCAATTTGTACCCCCATGTTGTCAAGCTGTGTCCAGAGTGTGTGAATTAAGAGATTGAGAGATATGCACATGATATTAACTTGGATTCTGGGAATATGTGCAGAAAAAGTCAGGTAGTGTTAACAAACATTCTCTCCACAAGTCTACCAGGTAAGAGATGTAGAATTTAGCTATAAGACAGTCGAAATATACACTGTGTACAAACATACTACTGCCCAAACCAAGGCCTTAGGGTAGTGTAATAACACCTGTACCTTAATGTTTGGAGCAATGATCATTAAAGTTGTAAGCACTACAAGGATATATAAGTTGTTAATTGACATCTCTCTCTCTCTCCCCCCACCATATCTGCGACAATAATCTAAATACACAAATCAATACGTATGTTTACACCAAGCCTACTGTTGGTTCATATGTCCTATTGTTCAAAACATTTTGAAATGTGTTTCTATTCATGTTCCATGTTGAAATACTATCATTGGTGGCCTGTTGCTGTCAATGTAACCTGCATGCCATTGTAATGGCCACTGTGGTTCCATATATGCATGTGTTCTGTTTGCTATGCAACTGTTCCAAATCTGGTGTTTTGGGTTAATGGGAATATCAATGTATGCTGTTATAACTAATCCTGGATTGTGTTGACTATTACTAACTCACATATGTTTTAAAACTACAGCACCATAGCAAGTTTGGGAAGGCTGGTCCCAGCAGACCCACCTCTCCCACCTCATCTGGCCATGCCACTGGGCCCCAGCATGTCTGGGCCCCACCCTGGGACCTCCTTGTCCACTGGTCCTGCACCACCTCCGAGTGGAACCACCTCAGGGTGCATAGTGAGCTCCTAAAAGGGAGTTTGGAGATCTGCTATGCCAGCTTGAGGGCCACGTGGGGCATTTAGAGGGTCAGCATACCCCTCCTGCTCAGCCCCCAGCACAGCCATCTTCAGGGCTGTGAAGGTGCAGTGGTGACTGCCCATGAGTGGGGACCTCAGTCCCACTGTTTCCATTTGGGGACTCATGGGTTTACAATTTCCAAACACACCTCCCTGTCTAAGGTGTTTACCCCCAACATGTGCCATATACCACCCCTGTATGCTGTCTTGTCTGTTTTCCTACTCAGCCTACCTCCCCAAGTATACCTACTATCCTTTCCCAACATCCCACTCTCACATTAAAAAAGGGCAATCTGTTCCCCAAAAAAATTGCCCCATACACAGCTGTCCATTTCGCACACTGGTCAACTGGACCCATGTAATCTGGTCTAATTGGCTTCACAACACATTATTGTTGTCCTCACCCCTCTCTCAGGGGTCTGAGTGTCCAACTCTACCTCCCAATTCAGTATATATGACCAGCTGTTGGTGTAGAAGAAATGGACAGCTATGGACCTTCCATACATTCGTCCTGCACATTCCTAGCTACTTTCCCTATTGTTTTTTCCCTCTGCATACCCCTTTTTTCACCACTTTCTTATCTCCCCTTTTTTCTTTTCTGTTAAAGAAATTAGCACGGGGTAAGCATGAGTTAGGACTTTTAAGCAGTAGTAAGTGGGTTTAAGCCTGTTTGCATGGTGACATGCAGTGGTTACACAGATTAAGCATTGTCAGGCTCACTGTCTGTAAGCATATTTAACCGGAAGTTAGGATTGCTTACCGTCGGGGAAACTCATGCAAACCCGCTTACAACTGCTTAAAAGTGCCTTAATCACTCTGTATTCAACAACCCTTGTTATGCCCAGCAACAAAATAATCAGCTGTTGCAAGTCTTAAACCCAGGACCCTGTACACCATAGCCACTGTGATTTACCACAAAGCCATTGCAGCTGTACATAAGTGTGATGTTTCCTCGAACATATCAAGCAGCACAGACATTTAACAGTAGGGAAAATGTATTTATATATGTATTTGTATGTATGTGTATATGTATGTATATATATATATATATGTGTATATATATATATATATATATATATATATATATATATATATATATATATATATATATATGTATGTGTGTGTCTCTCTTTCTCTCTCTGTCTCTCTCTCCCCCCCTATAGACATATATCAGACCAGTTGTTTTACATTAGGAAGGTCTGTGGTCTGCACTGTGGTGGCAGGACAGGTAGTTTACATCCTTCTAAGTTGGGAACTGCTGATTGAGGGCTCAGTATCTGTTATTCTAAAAGTGTATTAGTTCTGGTTTAAGCACTTGGGCTTCAGGCCAGTTATTTTACATTAAGAAGGTTCGTGGTGTGCACTCTTGTGGGAGGAGAGGCTGGACTCTGCCCTTCTGAGCGGGGAATTTCTGGTTAAAGGCTTATAGTGCATGCATATTTGAACTGTTTCTTACTGAAATTGGTACACCTTTCTTTGCTGTAGCATAGACTAGATCCAGGCCTGCTGAATCTAGCTTTGTTTGTATGCTTGTTGTTTGTTTGCTTGTTATTTCCCTAAAATGCTAATTCCACCTAAAACGCGGTTTTTCAGTGCTTCTGTGGATCCCTAGTGATATCTGCATTGCTTACTGTACTTATTTCCTTGTTTCACTTGAAAGTTACTGTTTGTCATTTTTGCAGTTAAGTTACCTGTAACACATTGCATTTAAGTTACCTGGCACTTGCTCACTAAAGCAATTATATAAGTTAGCACTAAAAAATGAAAAGCACTACACCCTCACAAACTCCCCTTGAGTACCTTGTTCCCCATTAGCCCTTTTTTTTCAATTATACAGGAATTCCCAATACTATTCTAGCATGTCCAAAGGTCAGTTGTCAATCTCCTCTCCAGTCCAGCTGGTGAATCTGCGAATCTTGAGGCAATGTTACAACTGCCTCATGTACACAGACAACCCTCTCCTCCTCCCAACAAATTCCAACACATGTGAGAGATGCAACCATATAGCCATACTGGAGGCTAAGCTCTCTCAACTCAGTACTGGCGACACCAGTCAGGAGGAGAAGGAAACCACACTCACTACAATTCCAGTCTCACATAGACCTACCACGACAGCAAACCAAACACATAAACACACAAAAACATACTCGGAGGCTCTAAATAAAAATCTGCCTAAGCAGCAGAGACCTCCAAAGCAGACACCCAAGCAACCGCTACCCCAAAACAAAACATGTGCAACACATAGCTCACAAAGCCAGAGTGCCGAACAGTCACAGCCCTTAAGGCTTAACAACACACCTGATACACTTGTAATAGGTGACTCTTTTGTCAGGCACACTGACGTCCCGCTCACCAGGCTGAACAAGGAGAAGGTCACGCTGAGCTGCCTGTCGGGTGCTAGGATCCGCCACATAACACAAGCACTCAGGTCACGCCAAGGCAAATACAAATATGACTCAGTCATTGTCCATGCTGGTGTGAATGACCTGAGATGTACCTCCCTGGACTACATGAAAAGAGACATAGAGGAGCTCTCTGAGCATGTAGCCCAGGCCGGTATGACCCTGACCTTGAGTAGCATCTTACCCTCACCAAGAATGATGCCACAATATGAAGACAAGATGATCAATTTCAACAATTGGCTTAAGTATTAGTGTCATTCAAAGGGGATCCAATGCCTGTCAGCCTGGGATGACATGCTCGACAAGCCACGATGCTTTGCTAGGGATGGCTTGCACTTGTCACCCCTGGGCTTTCAGATATTGGCAAATGCTCTTGCTACCCCCATAGTGCCTTTTTTAGGCAAGGCTCAAAATACAAACCCACCTCCATAGGTATCACAAGGGATAAGAAACTAAGAGTAATGCTACTCAATGCCAAAAGTCTAAACCTCAAGATGCACACACTCAAAACTCTCCTTAGCATGGAGAACATCGATATCTGTGCAGTAACAGAAATCTGGTTCAAGGCTCCCGAGAGCACCCCAGCATTATCAGGTTATACCTCATACCATGCTTTTTGGGCCCAAAACTTGGACTGAACCACAAAAGTACGGAGAGTATCAATATTCGTCAAAGATACCCACACTTCCAGGTTGGTGGCACAGCACGAAGCATCAGAGACTATCCATGTGTAACTAACAGTGGGTAAAACTGTTTTGTGAAATCAAGCAAGATAAAGAGATTGCTTGCAAAAATGTTAATGAAAGTAAAAATCCTGTATGTGGAATCTTTCTTGGGCAAGTAAAAATTCCAACTGTACAGTTGTAAGTTTTGAAATAGATAAGGAATTGATGTTGCTTTGACATCATGGGCTGCATACAGATGCTTCCTGAGCAATTCAGAGTTACATTAAACAGAGACTAAAATATGTAACCATTCAGGCATGCTCAAGCGCATTGGCAAATTTCTAGACAACTCTGAATGGAAGTGATATATGTTTGAATTTTGGTGTTTAATGCTAAATAGTCCAAGCATAAATGATCTATTCAGCAGAGGTGTGATGACATGCTTAATAAATTAAGTCAGTGTAGACTTCTTTGGTAAAACTAGCTTGCTTGACAGTGAGCTAATAAAAATAAAACTACAACCACATATTATTCTATATGCTTTAACAATGTGGGTTTACTGTTAACTAACAGTGAGTAAAACTGCCTTCCAGTTTATAGCCTGCTACAGACCACCCTCCCAAACGCAGGAACTCCACTCGACCTTCCTGAGAACACTGGAAAATATGAAGGTCTCTCCAAACACCATTATATTGGGCGACTTCAACTACACAAACATAGATGGGAGCATTACTCTAGCTCCAACACCCTAGCCCAAAGGTTCCTAGAATTTATAAACTCAAATGCTATGGAACAACTTGTTACCACTCCCACAAGAGGGGAAAACATACTGGACCTGATCATCACCAACATGGGGACTCTATCCTCCAGACCAGAAGTGTATCCCTCATTGGTAAGATCAGACCATAACCTAATCTCACTGAATATTCACATCCCGACTCCACCCGCTCCCCTAAAAACCACAGTGAAAAACTTCTCTAAAGCAAATTTCACACTCCTCAAAACTGAGGTGGAATCCTTCAAAGTCCCCGGGCCTGTGGAAAATACAGCCCAGACCACAGAATCCTTTATAAACGCATTCTATGAACACCTTCAGGAATGCATGGATCATGCAATCCCAAATAAAACCAAGACCCAATCCTCCAAAGGCAGACATCCTGTCTGGTGGACCCCAGCCATAAACAAACTATACAATAGAAGGAGGAAGCTACTACATGATAGAGCAAAATCCCAAAAAGGGAAGGCATCTCTGATCAGTATTAGCAAAAAACTACGGGCACTCATAAAATCGTCTAAGGCCAGCTTCGAGAGAAAAATTGCGCAGGACACTAAGGATAATGACAAGGCTTTCTTTATTTATGTTAGGAACCTGAGTGGGAATTCACAGATATGCTCAGGATTAGTCCAAAATGATAAAAAATACACCAAACCCACAGACATTGCCAACATCCTAGCTGACAGGTTCAGCGCAAACTCCCCCCCTCCCCACCAAAAGGGCAAATATCTATCCCAGCAGAGTGCTGCCCCCCCCCCTGACATCTCAGATGCTCAGGTAAGAGCTGCCCTCTCCAAAGCAAAAAACACAGCATCAATGGGACCAGACGGTGTCCCGGGCTGCGTCCTACATGAACTCCAAGAAGAGCTAAACCCAAACTACAGGATATGTACCCAAAGAGTGGCGTACAGCAACAGTGGTCCCTTTCCACAAAGATGGTGCCTCAACGTATCCTGGAAACTATCACCCCATAAGCCTGACTAGCTTGGTCTGCAAAGCTATGGAAAGGATCATCATGGACCTCATAAATAAAGATATTGGGGACCTACAGACACTGGATCCTACCCAGTTCGGCTTTGTTAAGGGCAGATCCTGCCTTTTAAAACTGGTCAATTTCTTTGAAACAGTCACCAAGGCCATTGACGACGGGAAGGTGGTCCACAAAGCCTACCTGGACCTCACAAAAGCCTTCGATACAATAACCCACTAAGGCATTATAGATAAGCTCACCAGCTTAAATATAAACCCCTATGTCACTTTATGGGTTGCAAACTGGCTCAAGGACAGTACCCACATGGTTAGAATTGCTGGAGCCATGTCATACTGCAAACCAGTTACAAGTGGCGTCCCACAAGGCTCAGTCCTGGGACCGCTCTTGTTCGGTATATATTTCCCGGAGGTACAGGCCAACACGGAAGGACTGTGGCTGACCAAGTTTGCAGATGACTGCAAACTGGGCACCATAATCGACTCTCCAGCCGACACAAGCATCCTCCAAAAGGACCTCATAGAAACAGACAACTGGTGCCAGAGCCATGGCCTCAAGCTAAACACCAAAAAGTGTATAGCCATCCCCTTTGGCAAAAACAAAGTGCCCACAAATTACCGCATAGGTGGTAATCCATTAAGTAGAGAAGAAGTAATTAGGGACCTGGGGACCCAAGTTGATAGCAATCTCTCATTTGACAACCACGTGGCCAAAGTGGTTAGAAAAGCATTTTATATAGCCCACCTAATCATGAAGGGATTCACATCTAGATCAGGGGAGGTCATCGTGCCTCTTTACTCATCCCTCATCAGGTCCATAATTGAGTACAATGCCCCTTTTGGGATGTACCTTACTAGACACCTGCAGCAACTGGAAAGATCCCAAAAGTACCTCACCAAGAGAATCAAAGGGCTCAAACAGATGCCATATGCTGCCCGGTTAAAGAAACTCCAGCTCTACTCAGTGGCATACTGCCTGCTCAGAGGCAATCTGTGGCTGACGTATAAAGCCATGTCCAACCCGGAATTAATGGACATGCTGCACCTCAGAAAATCCAAATCCCATCGAGCTACGTGCTCGAGAGACTTGAACCTCAGCACTGAAATAAATAGGACATGCTGGAGGGACAGATTCATAACCTAGAGGCTCCCTTCACTCTGGAATAAAATCCCAGTCCAAGTTAGGCAGAGTCCCTCATTGACTCTCTTCAAGAGGAATCTTGATGAGTGGATGGGAGATCGTAGGTTTACCCCAGGTATCACTTCTGTGTCACTGTTAGACAGAGGCACAGTATACTAACCTCAAAAAAAGGGCATAGCAAAATTAATTTAAAATGGGTGGCGAAAGCCACACACACTCTGGCTAGGCTTATAAATGCCCTAGGGCAGATAGCCTAGTATGAACCTATAAACCTATATATATATATGTCTATATATATATATATATATATATATATTTATTTATTTATTTATTTATTTATTGCATTTGGACATTGGATCCACACTCTGAACCTCTCACTGCAAACCATCTGACCAAAAGGCAGTGTTAATGGGGAGGTGAAGGGGTGCAAAATACAGATCCCTTGTAATTATCCCTTCCTCCACAGCTGAACTATTCTGCCTTGCAACACAATAACCAGCACTTGCAAGTCTTAAACCCAGGATCCTGCACAACATAGCCACACCAAGTTAACAGTAAGCCATCTCTGCTGTAAGATGTCAAGGATGATTTTTCTAACATATCATGCAGAACATTCAGTCTGCCATAGGGAATGTACAATGTGGAAACACTAAACATTCCAATGATACATATGCACGCACACATATACATGCATATATATCTATATATATATATATATATATATATATATATATATATATATATATATATACTTATATATATATACACATATCTTTGTGTATATATATATATATATATATATATATATATATATATATATATATATATATATATATATATATATATATATATATATATATATATATATATATATATATACACATATCTTTGTGTATATATATATATATATATATATATATATATATATACATCTATATATATATATATATATATATATATATATATATATATATATATATATATATATATATATATATATATATATATATATATATATATATATATATATATATATATATATATATATATATATATATATATATGTCTATATCATGTTGTCGAATGCACTAGTGTCCGAACGACATAATATCAAACCCGGAAGTTCAAAATGTAAGAAGTACAAACACACAGAACAGTGATTTCTTTCCAAGGGAAAGAAATCGCTGTTCTGGTACAAAAACAAAAAAATGCACACTTTAAACATATAGTAATGTGGGGGGCTTCACCCCTCACATCTCCCAAAAGCCCCCCACACATCCCTACTTAAATATACCAACTCTGAGATCACACCTTAGTCGAGGAAATAGCAAAGCCACGAAAACGGCCCACAGGTTTTTTTCCCTGGGAAATAAATCAGTGTTCCACGGCTTCGCTATTTTGACATTTTGAAATTCCCGGTTAGATATTACAATGTTCTAACACCTGGGCATTCAATGTCGTGATATGGACCCTATATATATATATATATATATATATATATACATATAAATATATAACTGCTTATAGATATATATAAAAAGACTATATATAGAGGATGCACAGCATATCAAACAGCCATTATTCCTACAGTTGCCACCTTTTCAAATGGCCAGTGTCTGATTTTTTTCCTACAAATGAGAATGATTGCATGAAACATATACCCACACACAATGCATAGGACAGGACACCACACAAAAGTTTGCATACATATAAATGTTTATTTGTGTACTATTTCAGTTGTTTATGCCATTTCTTATAGCAGTTAGGTGTTTGAAATACATAATTGATTAATGCAACTCTCAAACAAATCATATGATACAGTAATCTGCAAAACATAACATACTTTGCTGTCTACGCTAAAGCCTTCAAGTAGTACAACAGTAAAAAAACACACTTGCCTTGAATATAAGAATCAATCAACACTTAATTACAGATATAGTTCAGCAGCCTCCAATTACACCCTGTACTCAACCCCTAAGGGGAAAATTATTAATTGTCACAAAGTAAATGTATCTGTTACATAACAATGCTTAACGTAAAACATCACTATCACACTGACAAACTGAACTGTGTGTAAGACAGTAAGCTCTAGCCCACCACTGTTCCCATGGTGAAATGTATGAAAATGTACAGCCATATACCTTAATGTTTGTTATTACTGATATCCCTCACATGCTGTAATAGCCTAGGTTAAAAACATTTGATACCCCTTCCCCATAAATTGTGTTACGATGGCAAATAACTGTGTTAAACATACACTGACCTCTGCACTGTACAGGGTCAAATGCATTTCGTCCAGCTGGAGCCCTCATATATATGGACCCCACCCCACAATTTGTGTGGGAGTCCACAACATCACTTGAATGATAGCAGGAATGCCAGCACTAAATAATGATTGGCCATTACCTATCAACCTCTTACTGAATAACATCTGGACAAAGCCTGGTATATAGGTGGAGGACAGAGGCTGAAACACAGGGCCATATTTGAAATATTGCTGTTATACACTGTGAAAGTTGCTGGTATGACAGGATTGGTTGCAACATACCCTTACTCAGGAATATGAAGTCAGAAACACAAATGGATGTTGCCATGTACTGATAGCAATCAATGGAGAGAATGGCACTGATATGTCAGAGACAAGAACTGTGTGGTGAACAGACAAAACATAACATCCAATCCTCTGCCCATCATGTGCATAGGCCCACAGCTGAGATCTATGCAGACAGACTGCACTCCATGTAAAACTAGCATATACACACAAACCCTGTAAAATTAGCTGTATTCAATGCATATAACAGCAATACTCACACACTGTCCCTAGGTCTGGAACCTTATACAAACATGTAGTTGACCTGTGTCTGCAAGTCATGTTGTAAGATGTATTGCTACTTGCTGTCTGTAATATTGCTGTCCACACACAGGAAGGATGTCTTCCATACAGAAAAGGTAAAGGGACAATGCCCACATGATGTAGTCATTTATAGTATTGGGTTGCTATGACATTGGCTATTGGAAGTACAACACAGCTGGCTGCATGCAATTAGCAAGTGGGAAACACCAGTTGGTGCAGAGGCTATCAACAGATCATGAGCATCATCTGAAAAAGCCATGCTGCGACCTCTTCAAACCAGCTCGATCCCTGTAGTGGGGAGTAAAAGAGAGAGAAATTAAAAAAAAATAATAATACTAAAAAACAAAAATACTATTAAAAAGAAACAATAAGTAAAAAACAAAAACATGTCAGCATGTAATTGAATGTAGTCCTTCATCTTTAATAATGGGATAGATGATGTTGAAAGATTTATATGTGCCATCAATGTGGCTATGGTGTGCAGGGTCCTGGGTTAGACACTTGCAAGGGCTGATAATTTATTTTCTGGCCAGAACAAGGGCTGTTGGATACAGAGTTATTAAGGCACTTTTAAGCAGTTGTAAGCGGGTGCAAAATACACAGTTATGTATGGTGTGAAATTCTTTTTGGGAACAGAGTGCCTTTTTTTTGTTAAGGTGAGAGGGGGATGATGGCGAAGGATAGTAGGTATATTTGGGGAGGTAGGTTGGGTTGGAAGACAGACAAGACAGACAAGACAGCATACAGGGGTGGTATATGACACATGTGGGGGGTAAACACCTTGTACGGGGAGGGGTGTTTGGAAATTGGAAGCCCATGAGCCCCTAAATGGAAAAGTGGGCTGAGGTCCCCACTCATGGGCAGTCACCACTGCACCTTCATGGCCCTGAAGGTGGCTGTGCTGTGGGCTGAGCAGGAGGGGCAGGCTGACCCTCTAATTGTGCCATGAGGCCCTAAAACTGGTGCAACAGATCTCCCAATTCACTGAGGAGCTCCCTATGCACCAGACACTGGATCTGACTTCAGGTGACAGGATCCCATCTGTGCCCCCTCTCAGGGGGGATGATCCCCATCCCCTGAGGTGGTTCCACCTGAAGGTAGTGCAGGACCAGTAAATGAGGATGTCCCAGAGTGGGGCCCAGATGTGCTGTTGCCCGGTGCCATGGCCAGATGAGATGGGAGAGGTGGGTCTGCTGGGAACAGCATTTCCAAACATGCTATTGTGTTGCAGTTTTAAAACATATGTGGGTTAGTAATAATCAACACAATCCTGGATTAGTTATAACAGCATGCATAGATATTCCCATTAACCCAAAACACCAGATTTGGAACAGTTGCATAGCAAACAGAACACATGCATATATGCAACCACAGTGGCCATTACAATGGCATGCAGGTTACATTGATAGCAACAAGCTACCAATGACAGTGTTTCAACATGGAACATGAATAGAAACACATTTCAATATTTGTTGAACAATAGGATATATGTCCCAACAGTAGGCTTGGTATAAACATACCCATTGATTTGTGTGTTCAGATTATTGTTGCAGATATGGTGGGGGGGGGGGAGAAAGATGTCAATTAACAACTATTATATCCTTGCAGTATGAGGACCTCTGATCCTTTTCCTGTTTATGTCTTCCAGGTACCATATCTCATGAGTGTCTCCCTGTGTAGACTCCCCAAGAGAATGGTATAATAATGAACTTCCTTGTCCAAAATCACAGAACCCTCTTTGGATGCATGGCCCATGATCTGCAGGAGTGGACTGCCCTGTGGAATGAGCTGGTGCACAAGGTAAATGATGTCGGCCTGCATATCCCCAGTTATTAGCAGGTGCGACATTGGTGCCCTGATCTCATCCGCCATGACTGTCAGTGTGCTGCTGCAGTTAGGAGGGACCATCTAGCCATAGGTGGGGACATGCCATCCAGCCCCCACTGACACATGCTGAGGAGCTCCACGCCAGCCTTGGGGCTCCTGCCCACCAGCCAAGCCAGCAACCTGACAATAGCATTGTGGAGGTGGGTGATACCCACACAATGGATGAGAAGCATACAGGTGAGGCCTGAGGGCACATTAGTAGACCATGGTTGCTTATCTGTTTTCATTTGTAAAGTATCTTCATGCATATGACAGATAACATAGACTGTTGCTGCAGTGTAGTAATGCACAGATGTGCATAATCTCTAGTATTGTGGGTTTGTACTGTTGATGTACTGAAATGCTGCTCCCACCTTGTACCACTGCCACAGGTGTGGCTACTGATATTACATCTATCACACAGCTATTTAGGTCCCGTTTGTATACTACTGGGGCAGCAGTCTGTAGCTGGTGAGTATGGACTTGTTTTGCTTAGGTTTGAAAATACACCACCCATGTTATGGCCATGGTATTTGCCATGCACACATTTAACACACCTAACCATAATGCATGCTGTACATGTTCACTTATTGTTGCTGCTAACTGCACTGCATCACAGTGTTGCCATGGTGGCATATCTGAAGGGTTTGTAAGGGTCCTGCAGTATACCTAACAACCTGTCAGTGCAAGATGTGTGGACAGTGATGAACATAATGGTGGGACAAATGGCCTACATTAGGGACATGTCTGAAACATTACCCTTATACAGTGGCTACAACATTGCATACACCACTATTACAATGGCAACTGTTACAGATCTACACAACGGCATATCACAATATCACATTCCACACCTTTTACAACCTGTAATGTGATCATTACATGAGCAATGAATGTTTAATATGGAATCATATGTTAGGACAACAAATATGGAGAATACATACTTTAACAAACACTGGAAGCATATGTGTGCACACACTCTAAATAACATATTATTGAAGCATCTTTTGAGGTACAGACAGCATTCAGTCTTCTTGAGTATGCACCTTCCATCAAGTACAGGGCCTCAATGTCACATCAATAATGGTCTGCTGTCCAAGAAGTATGTCCATGTCATTTGCCCACTCACCTGCAACAGAGGCAGCCTTGGCTTGCACACATCTTACAAGCCATGGAATGGATCCGATATCCAAAAGGTAGCACTCAGGAGTGGGAGACATAGCCTTACCTCACCATTCAAACAGTGTAGACAGTCATGTATGTGACTATGAAGTATGGGACAACATTAATGTAGAAAATAAATACATGCCCATCCAAGACAAATGACAACACATGTTGAAAACTGGTCATGGAGGCTGCCCAGAAATATTCAGCAACACTGAGGGACTTTCAGGAATGTCTAGCAAGTAATGCCTGTGCAGTACCTGTGTCGACAATCACCTGGACTCTGCAGCAGTGTGGCATATGGGTTAGGGTAATCAGATGGAAGAGTTGTTCTACAGGAAACATCATCCAGGGCTCTCTACAGGTAACATATGCATAACATCAAGTTTCCCAAAAGCATGTGTTGCAATTTCTAATGGTGTACTGAGATGAAGGCTGATACTTACAAACAGTATTAATAAAGATAAATGTGGTGCACAAGCAGCACCTCACTCCACATCAAGCCCACTAACCTCATATGTACCTTGCTGTTGCCAGTGTACGCCTTTAGGTTTGTTGTTCATTAGCAGGAACTAGGTCAGTAGACATGGTGTTCTGAATTTGGAACACTGCAAAATGATACTCATGTGTGGCCCATAGTTGTCAAGCATCTGCAATAAGGCTGAGGATGGGGAGGAGTGTCATCCTGAAACACACCAGTGAACTGAAGCATACATCCAAATGAATTGTGCCAGACATAACCCTGACTGCACAGCAATAGTGAAGGCACTGTGTGACCTTCAAGGACTGTGCACATGAGCTGACCTTGCAATCCGGCAGAGATGGGGAACATTTGTAGGGAAGAGTGACCAAATAATGGAAAGTGAAGATGGGCCATGCTAGTATACCCCGTCCAGGAATAGTGACTGCTGCAGTTCACTTAACAGGTGCTGCAACAAACCATTGTGTTAAGGGTATGCACACTTATTTAACCCACATACTGTATGCATCTCAATCAGCATCTGCACTACTAGCACATTTGTTTGATACTGCATTTGATTGCACAGGTCATATATCACATATCAGGTTGTGTAATGTTAACCTATGCAGTATTGTGGTCCCATTTCATATCATGGAAGAGGCTCACATGTCAATAAGGGTGTGTACACTCCTCATAGCCACAGCAAGCTTTGAAGGTAATTGGATTTTATTGCTCATACATGCACTGCTGATGATGAGATCTGAAAATCAGAGGTCAGGCACTCACTATTGTCATCTGTCCTCATATCATCCCAGGTATGTGTCAGACAAACACATAGGGGCTGTGAGCAACAGAGAAAACTTAACTGCCACACATATACACATTCAGCAGTGGTGCGTACACTCGTGAGGTATGGTACACAGTACAAACAGGTGCACAGCAATACTGTGTATATGGGTGCAGCGTGTTCCAGGCAAAGGGGCATCACCTACTAACACAACTCATGCATCACAGAGCTGTATAATGTTGGTAACAAGGATTGAGTATAGCTGCAGTGCATGCTGTTGAGTGGCATATGTCATGCATGTTGTCTGTTGGGTACTGAGAGGTCTGTGTAATATCTTTGTGCCACCTTACTTGTAAGTGTGTGTGTGTGTGTGTGTGTGTGTGTGTGCGTGTGCGTGTGTGTGCGTGTGTGGGTGTGTGTGTGGGTGTGTGAGTGTGTGTAGAGGTAAGCAATGATGTACAGGTCTTAAATTGCATTTTTTGTTTTCCCCTCACAGGTAGCAAGGTGGTTCAGGGTCCCTACTGCAGGCAAACTGATGTTAGTGTCCATACAGACTCTGACAATGATGATAGGTATGATGAGGCACAGGCAGGGTTGTCAGGGGCTGAAGCTGTGCCTTTGGTTGACATCCCACTTTTATACACCTTATCCTCACACAAAGTGCCAATGTCTATACATACCCCATCACCAGTGGCCATAGATGAGGGACAGTTGTTGGGTTGTGGCATGGGACAGGACATTGTGGTGACTATGGCAAGTGTGTCTGTACACAGCAGCAGCCATTGCTGGATGACCGGCAAGGTACCACACAGGCAGATGTACAGGGGTGCTCATAAGAGGGCTGCTGGCCATCATGCCCTTGGCAGAAGTGCCACAGCAGGTGTCACCAGATGCATGTTTCGGTCTGTCATGGAGGCACAGGCACATATGGAATGTTATACCAAAAAGAGTCTGAGGCTCCAGATGGCTACTCATTCTGCTGTACTTGACAACATCTGTGATCTTGCAGGTGACCACCATTATTTTGCAGAGGTCCTGGATAGACAGTTGGGTGAGATGGTGGGGATCCTCGACCATGCAATGTCTGTGTTAGAGCATATGGTGGGAGTAGGGCGACAGCCACATGGACGTAGGTCAGCAACACCAACAGCTCGAGGTCTACAGTGATGTGTAACAAGTCACAGCCACTCCCATAGTGGTAGTACCAGCACCATAACTGCAGGGGGGGGGTGCTGTCCACACCACAATACAGCAGGCCACATGCACGTGGTCCTGGCTGGTCCCAACAGGGACTTGGATCCAGCAGACATTTCTCATAATCAGGGGAGAGTACCATATCTGGGCTTGTACCTGGTAGTGCCCCATGGAATCCCTGACAAGCACAGTTCTTGTGTCCATGGCCAGACATGATGAACTGTATACCCTGCCATGTACAGTCTGCAGCTATCCAAAAAAAAACCCTGTATAGGGCAACCACATGGCAGAACTGTGTGCATGCATGCACACACACATCATCAACACAGCTAGGGCACCTACATACCTACACACACCACATCTGCACAGCCAAATTGATAAACCCCCCTAACACACACTCATGTCAAACAAATGGCTCAATCTGGGTCTCTGCAAACCAACAACACGCCCAGTGCATATGACGATACATGTGTCACATCCCTGTTATCCATACCATCAATGCAGGGACATGCTAATATGGTTCTGATGCATGGGGTGAATGTACTAAGGTTTAGCAACATAATGCTGTGTAACATGCTTTCAGCTGGAAAGTTTAATGCTTACATGTCAGGATGTGTATCTGTCCAGCCATTATGCATTATAGCTGTTGTTAACACTGACTGATTGTGGTCTCCATAATGTATTTGGTTTGTGTTGTAGGTGTCTATGTGTCAGCAGGATGTTGGCTTGCTGTTGTTTCCTATAAGGGGTATGGCACTGTGGTGACACATTGACTGTGTCATATTCTTGGTACAGCTGAACACAAGTAACAGGTCTTTATAACAGTTGCTGCATGTGCCACATGGCTGATAGGTCTGAGGGGTGGATACAGGTGAGTGTATGGTGGCTGATGTCAGCAGCTCTTCTACAGTGGACAATGGTAAGTGTGCTGGGTGGCACACTCCAAATGTTTGTGAATAACACACACACACACACGCGCGCACACACACACACACACACACACACACACACACACACACACACACACACACACACACACACACACACACACACAGGCTTTGGTGTTGATAAAATACACAGAAAATATTGTGCACATGGATGTACTTAATTTTGCAGTGAACTCATTTTAGCCTATGTAATTCCATCAAGACAAAATAGGCAAAACATCACATCAGTAAATAATCAGTCTGCTAGTTTAATGTCATTGACAATGGTACTGGCAGGGTATATGTCCTCTTCCCCAATGTAGTGCAATCCTTGAGTTGGTAAACATAAGTGTGCTGGTGTGGGTGGCACAGCCCTCTATTTTGGAGGGTGTGGGCTTTTCTAGAACCACACATAGTGTGATTGACAACTAATTGGCCTGTTAATAAAAATTGTACAGTATTACAGCAGACTAAGTGGGGGGATACACACAAAAATAACCCCAATGAGGGTGGCTGTGCCCACAACATCCACACCCAAATATATATATATATATATATATATATATATATATATACATATATATATACCAACTTCATTATCGCTGTACAGCTGTACAGTGGGGAAGAGGGCATTTACACATCTACTACTAGTTTTGATGGAATGATATTCCACAAGAGGATTCCTTTGAAATGTTAGTGTTTGCCAGTCAGTTCTCGAACAAATGACCTCTTCAGACATGTATTTTCTGCAAACTGAAGTAGATCCCTTCACATACACACACACTTACTTGGCAATACTGACAGTAGAACTCCTACCTAGGTACTTATTGCTACTAATGTGTTTGGCCTTAATTGCACACACCACACAGCTTTTAGGATGAGGTGTGTCCTGAGTTTATTGTTAAGTGAAGAAAATCACCAGGCCTTGTATAGTCTGGTAATGGGGGATGTACTGGGTCTTAATGAACAATACATGGTATGACATACTGTCATATACACATTGACAAACACATAACGGTCATAGAGACATCTGAGAGACCTGGGTTTATCAGTACTAACTACCTTGTCAGTGAGTCCATTCTGTTACAGAGAATTTGCAAAGAGCACATGCATCATTGGGCTGGATAGTATATTTAGTTACCTGTATGGTTGATGGTGACAGTGGTCCTCATACAGTGGACCTTGGGACATGTACTGAGAGTACCGTGGTGTAAAGACAGTATACCCAGCACCCGCACCCCACATTGGATATTGTATTCACTAAAACCTATGATAGTTGTCTGACATACCCACACTCACACATTGAACAGGACTGCAATACAACCTCTTGTCTATCTAATTAGTGCTACTACAGGGATATGCATTTATTGCATATGCCACAGGGATAGTAGGGTGAGGGTTTATCATGGCTCTCCTAATGTCAGCAACATCACTATCCCTTATAATGTACGGCAAGGTGTATTGTATTTGGAAAATGTGGCCTCAGAATGCTATATCCTACAAATATACACACTTACACACATATGCACACTTGCCAAGATTCAGAGAGTAACCCATGCCTATCTACTCATTTGTACAACAGTGTTATGCTGGTACTGTAAGCTCCAGGTAGCCCATAGGGTGAAGAGTGTAAAAAAGTAGATTTAATGTCTATTACAGCAGCAGCCATTTCTAACTATGGAAATGGGGGGTGTTGTTGGTGAGAAGGCCCTTGGGGTATTATCAACTACAAGTTTACAAACACACAGACACTCTTATTCTTAGTAATGCACACTGACACATTTGTCAGTACTGGAGTCCATAGGTGCAGGTGTTCCTAGGTGTGTACCAGGCTAATGTCCATGGAGAGATGAGAAGAGTAGGGGATCTGGGTACACTGGTATCATGCCACCTGACATTTATCAGCAGGCCATTTATCAAGAGATACCACTTGAGTGTTCCCCAGGGTGACAGTTAAATGCAACATCCAATCATCTTGTTTTCTCTTGCACAGGGCCAGTGAGGTGCTCCAGTTGACATGTATGGAACATATATTACATAGCATGGCCAGTGTCTGGGTTGGAGACCTGTACCCAAGCATGTTCTGTTGACTGTGGTAGTCTAGTTGAGGAATCCATGGCATGTGGTGCATACAGGGTGGGGTTTCTTAGCTGTGGCATTCATAACACAGCTGGGCAGACATGTCAGTGTCAGTCAAGCATAGATTGCCTGTAAGCAGCCAAGATGGATACCTGACATCTGCACATCTGTACAGAGGACAGACAGAAATCAGCTAGCCAACAGGTTACACATTAGGATGAATGCTTTGACAGATAGACGTCTGACACTGATAGGTATGCCATTGCTATATGACAGTAGCCCTCAATGACATGTCCTATACACATAGTAGTTTACAGTTAATATCCACATATCAGATCAATATCCAGTAGCAAATACTTAATAACAAACAACTCACACACCAAGAACATGATAGTCAGTACTCAGAGTCCAGATTTGCATGCAGGGGTGTATGGTTCCAGTACTACAATCTGCAATCTACTCTTACTTGGGAAAGCACTGTTAACAGTAGTAATGTAATGATACAATACATGCAAGTGTAACTGAATATAACCTGGGATACTACCCATGTATGAAACACATGCAAAGAGGAAAGATTCTTGTACTAGCTATATATACTCAGGTGTCCCATACAGTACATTCGCACCATTTGCTACTGTAATGACAGCACATGGAAGCATGTTATGTACATAGAATTAAATACACTTATGAAAGATGTCATTACCCTGCTATTTCATCATACTAGAATGTGATCACTGGTTACCAGGGCTGAGCTATGCTTAGCAGGTGTAATCATTGCTTAAATATAACTGCTAAGCACAGTTTCCCACTGGTAAGTGAAGCCTACACAGTGTAAGTGCATTTTCGTTTAACCATATGTTAGCACCACTTACCATTGCGCAAACCTGCTCGAACCCGCTTAAAGCTGCTCAACACTGCCTTAACCACTCTGTATCCAACAGTCATTGTTCTATCTAGCAACAAAATACAAATGCATCCCTTGTAGGTCTTGAACCCAGAACCCTGTACACTACAGTCACAACAGTTAACCACTAAGCCATTGGAGCTGTGAGGATTGTTGTTATTTTTTCAAATATATCTTTCAGTACACATACTTCTAAAATTGTTTAGTACTTGTTAGTGAAAATAGTCTTGAATCAGTATGTTGTTATATCTAAATATACAAATATCAGCTATATATGGTGGGATACATCTTGGAAGGTATGTACAACACTCATGTTTACACATAAGGTTATATATATACATATATGTATATATATGTATACATGTACATACACACACACATATATATATATATATATATATATATATATATATATATATATATATATACATATCTGTGTGTGTGTATATATATATATATATATATATATATATATATATATATATATATATATATATATATATATATATATATATATATATATATATATATATATATATATATATATATATATATATATATATATATATATATATATATATATATATATATATATATATATATATATATATATATATATATATATATATATATATAAAATATATGCCCATAACATGTAGTCAGTAGTAACAACCTCTTAGTGCAAGGGGATGTAATGTAAGTATTGCAGTTATAAATGTAGAATATTGCTACAGTAACATGGGGTTGTGTCAACAGACATGTTGTGTGGCAAGTCACTTCTGATACTGACATGTAGACCATCAGTTACTGACAGACATCATAAGATCATCATAGTGAAGCACCATACAAATCACATTAATGATCCTGTGGAATACAGCAGAGATATGACCAATAAATGTGAACAGTCTGACACAATCTGTCAGTCCAGAGATATACACAGAACTCCTTAGGGCAAGACGTGTGGACCAAGCCTAACAAAGTGGATGTTTACAACCATGTAAATGGGGATATCACAAAAATACTGGAATAGATAAGCTCAAACAGTTGATGCATTCACACACTCCTGTCTGTCCTAACAGATATTAACCAGAAGAGCAGAGGTCCCAAGCCCATATACTTCCCAGTACTTAGTGACATACATCTTCACAGCATCCACTGCTTTTTCAGAAATACACAGCACCTATAGTGGTCAGGCAACAGTACATCTGACAAATATCTGGACATAACATCACACTAGTTAAATGCACTGAGCTGCTAGGCATGTCACAAAGCATTGGGCAAACTACAGGCAGACTGCCACAACACTGACCCAGGTTTCCTATGGGGGAATACACATGTACTTGCAAATATAGCAGGCACTACAGGCATGTAACAGCATGGAGTAGCAGACACCAGCGTGAAAGTGCATACCCACAACCAGTCTGAACACAGTAACAGTCACATTATGATAAGCCTAATTAATAGTACAGTATATGGACTGTGTGAAGAAAACTATCCTCATATGTGCCACTCACACACTAACCCTACATATACTGGCCCAAATACACAGTGTAGTCTGATGCCTGCTTATGTTATGGGACATGTGTCAGTCTGTCTCTACAAACATGTATACTGATAGGGTACCATAAATGCAACATCAGATAGAACAGGACCAAGAACACTGACATCTTCCACAGTCTGTACACAGGCCAAGTAACATATTTACAATACACACTCTGTCAGCAATCACCATAAATACACAGACCTCACTACTGTATAGACTACAACAGTATGTCCAGGTTCTGTCCTCAAATATAAGGCCTACTATACATAACATGTCTAGCAATCTGATGTCTCACTGGTTTGTTATTAGGTATGATGTTAGTAAATAATGATATACTGTACATATGCACCTCTTACTTTATGACATATGGACAAAGGGTGACAGACTTGGGGGATGGAGACACAAACACAGGGCCAATATTGACATATTGCTGTGATAAACTGAGAAAACTCCTGGTGTAACAGGGTTTGTTGTGACATGTCTCTTCTGAGGGATATGAAGTCAGTAACTCACATGGATGTCACCATGTACTGACTGCAATCATCAAAGTATGCTACTGCTTTTCTAAAGATAGGAAATGTGTGAGTAACACACCACATGTAAGACTCCAAACTCTGGCTAGTCTGCAGATAGCCCTACAGGTGAGAGTTTCCTCAACCACATAACACTGTCATGCCAGTCTTTAAATCATGTAGAACAGCCATATCCACACAGACCCTGTTAAGTCAACATTACTTCAAATGTAGAACAGCAATACTTACATTCTGTCCCCATGTCTGGAACATCCCCCTCCTGTTTCTGGCCTGTATCCACAGTGTATGTTGTAAGATGTATTTCCAACTACCTTATGTGATGCTGTTTGTCAAACACCCACATGAAGTCCTGCTCAATGTAAAGGAAAAGGACCAACATCCAGATGAAGTGCTTAGTTATAGGAGTGTGTTTCCATGCAATTGGCTATAGGAATAATTCCACAGCAGTTCCACATGCAATTAGCAAGTGGGGGAGTATAATTCGTGCACAGGCCATCAGCTGATCATGAGCATTACTTACAAACCTTAAGCTTCTGCCTATGCAAAACAGATGTACTTTTCCAGATCCACCAATCTGCCACAGAGGGGGGGAGAGAGAGAGAAGAGAGAGAGAGAGAGAGAGAGAGAGAGAGAGAGAGAGAGAAAAGAGAGAGAGAGAGAGAGAGAGAGAGAGAGAGAGAGAGAGAGAGAGAGAGAGAGAGAGAGAGAGAGAGAGAGAGAGAGAGCCAAGCATGTCTGTGTATGATCCATGGGTGGAGAGTGGTATCTGGGTATTATAACAGTTACATATATTCTTTACTATCCCATACTGTCACATAGTTATTGCACATGGCTGTAAACATGTATGGCTAAGGATTGTCTACAACAACCTCTACAGTGTTTGAAAACTGTTGGCCTTGTAATGTGGACAATGCGACATATAGGTCCTCAATATAATGATGTAGCAAAACCCACACAGCAATGGATCCTGCCATTACACAATCACCCCAACACCCACACAAGATATTGATGCCACAAACATACATGTACCGGTATTGAGTTTCAAACCCCTATTTGACTATGTATTGCTATTACATGCACCATGGAGCTTACATGTTGGAGAGCTGTCCAAAGGTATCTTTGAAGGTGAGTAACATCAGCAACAGTGCTAAAGAAAAGATAAGGGAAGTGTAGTACGTGTGAATTTCCACAAAAGCAGTTGTCAACAAAGACACACAGACACACACACACTGTCTCAGAGAAACACACACATTATCACAGGTGACAGGATTAGGATTAGAACTCCTACCTTACTAGTTTGTTACACTACAGTATTATGCAGTTACTGTAAGTGCCACAGAGCATATATGGCTGAAACATTGCCAAAGGGTTATTTCAAGGTGAATGACATCAGCTGGCATGCTAAAGTAGGGCAATGGGAGGTGTAGTGATTGTGAATGGCTTCAAAATCATTCATCTCTCCCCCCCCACACACACACACACATTTGCCAGTACTGAGATGTATAGGTTCATTGCTTCACAGGTGAGTAGTAGGTGAATGGGCCTGAAGGCTGTACTAGGCTAGGCAAAGGGAATACATTGGCATCAGGCCACATGACAGTAGTCTCCAGTGTGGCTCAGGGGTGTATTCCCTAGAGTGGTCCCAATTGGGGGGTATTGTATTCACCATCCACTCATCTGGGTTACTATTGTGGGTGGCCAGTGATGTGCACTGCTTCCCATGTATGTGATCTATATTCCATAACATAGACAGTGTCTGGGTTGTGCACATGTCCCACATGCATGTTCTTTGACATGTGGAAGTGCACTTGAGGTCTCTGGGGCATGTTGTGTGGACAGATTATCTTCTGATGTAGCGTTCTTGACCTCATTTGGTGAGACCTGGCTATGGAACTGAGGTCATGCTTGCACCTACACTGACAGCATGATACAGGTATTTAGGGGAGTTAGTTGTGTATTTCCATACAGGGAAAGGGGTGGCCTAATGGTTAAGGTATTTGCCTTAAAGAAACAAAGTGCAGAGTTTGAGTCTCGTAAGGGATAATTGGCCAGGCATAAAATGACTTGCAAGGGCAGTGAGCCTAGTACTAATCTATGAACCTATGAATGTGTATAAGGCATGGTATTCCCTTTATGGGTTACACTTGCAGACTCTACAGTTGTTGCAGGTGCCCAGTGGGGAACATAGCAAAAGGGACACTGTAAGCATTTATTTGCCTACTGCGGGGATAGAACAGGGTGCCATGTACTTTTGCTTCCCGGATAACACACACTCAGTCAGGAGATGTAACACATCACAGTACTTTCTGATGTCAGTGGCACTGTTGTTGTCAACAGGCATGTAGTCCACTGCAAGCACACAGTGGTTACTATCTGTGAGGCAATATGCAGGGAACTACCAATGTAGTGGTTGTTGCCTAGTCAAGTGTGTTTGTGTGAGACATGGGTGGAGAATGTTCTCTGAGAAATAGAAGGGTTGCTTATATTGTTCGCCAATCCATAATACCTAATAATACTTATACATAATAATTACTAACTCCCCATACAACTCACACCACTGCATTTCTTTAAACTCTCTTCAATGGCTTGAACTTCCCCAATTTCTGCTACCGTATCAATTTCATATGCTACACTCTATTCTTTATAAACCCTCCTTCTGTCCATCTCTGTCTTTCTTAGTCTCCATCTACATCCCATCCCGGACCCTTTGTACTTCTAACCAACAATTACTTGATATCTACTACCCAAAAAAGTCAGTAGGCAATCTATTCTACAAATACTCCCTTGCCCATGCTTGGAACAAACTTCCCCTTGACTTACGTTTAATCTCCCACACCTCACACTTTAAAAATGAACTAAAAGCTTATTTTCTCAATTCCAGAACCTGCCCTTGCCATGACCCTACCTAGTCTTCCTTCCCTTTATGTACCCTCAATAGGGACCATACTTAGTACCTCATTACACCTCTCTCTCCAATGTGTCTACTAAGCATTTGTATAATTTTATACAAACAAAATGTTTTTATTGTTGACCTATTGAACTATAGTAATGTAAAATTGTTACTTAGCTTCTTTTTAATGCAACTTTAACTTTATGCATGTAACCCAGCATATGTGATTTTTTTGCTATAACTGATATTATATCAATATTGTTTAAAATTGTACTTGTTTAAAATGTACTACTGGAGCTTTTCTCCTTGGGTCTCCACTGAAAATGGGCCACAAGCCAAGTTGGACAAACCCGGTTAACAAATGTCAATAAATAAATAAAATAAATAAATAAATAATGTCACATGTTGGGCTATGGATTTTCTACACCAGCCTTTCTGGTGTTTGACATATGTTGTTCTTGTAAGGAGAACATTGTGACATATACTAGGTTGTCAACATATCCTGTTTTTACACAATCACAACAGCCTCCACACAGGATACTGATGACAAACACACACATACACACACCTGCACACTTGCAAGTACTAATATTCAAACTCCTACCTAGCTATGTAATGCTACTACAGTGTACTGCAGTTATTGCACATGTCACAGAGCTTATAGGATAGATGTCTTCCAAAGGTACTTCTAAGGTGAGGAACATCACCAGCCCTTGTAAATACTGGCATTGGGTGATGTAGTGGGTGAGAGATCCCAAAAATAATTTTACACTAAACATACATTTACATTTTCCAGGGGTGAGGTTCAAACCTCTATCTAACAATCTTTACAGACCATTATATTATGCATTTACCACATGCACCACTGACCTGACATAGTTTAGGGTTGGCAACAGGTAATTCTAAGGTCGATGATATCTGCAGGACTGCTAAAGTCAGGCTCTGAGATGTATACTGGGTGTGAATGGGGACAAAATATTTAAGGAACACACATAAGCACTTGCTACAGATGAAATTCAAACCCATACCTCTATAGTTACTGCTACTACATTTATGGCATGCACAATGGAGCTTAAATATTGGAGAGCCCTCCACAGGTATTTTTGAAGGTGACTAATATCAGCAGCAGTGCTAAAGGAGGGGTAAAGTGAGAGTAGTAATTGAGAATGTCCATAATATCAGGTATTATCAAGGACACACGCACTCGCTCACATAAACGCACACAGTTTGACAGTTGCCATATCTGGGATTAGAACTCCTATCTAAGTAGTATGTTACATTATAGCATTATGCAGTTGTTTCTCATGTCACAGAGCTTATAGGGCTCGCCCTTGTCCAAAGGTGTATTCCAAGGTGACTGACATCAGCAGGCTTGCTAAAGTAAGGCAATGGGAGGTGTAGTGACTGTGAATGGCCTCAAAAGCATTAATCTCAACACATGCACAGAGTTTCACAGTTGCCATGTCCGGGATTAGAACTCATACCTAACTAGTATATTACATTATAGCATTATACAATTATCATACACATCACAGAGCTTATAGGGTTGGCCCTTGTCCAAAGGGGTATTTCAAGGTGACTGACATCACCAGGCTTGCTAAAGTAGGGCAATGGTTGGTGTAGTGACTGGGAATGGCCTCAAAATCATCAATCTCCACACACACACACACACACACACACACACACAGTTGCCAGGTCTGGGATTAGAACTTCTACCTAACTAGTATGTTATACTATAGCATTATGCAGTTATTGCATGCACCATAGAGCTTATAGAAACAGCACTTGTCCAAAGGGGTATTTCAGGGTGACTGACATCAGCAGGCTTGTTAAAGTAGGGTAATGGGAGATGTAGTGACTGTGAAATGGCCTCAAAATCATTAATCTCCCTACATACACACACACACACACACACACACACACACACACACACACACACACACACACACACACACACACACAGAGTTTTACAGTTGCTATGTCTGGGATTAGAATTCCCACCTAACTAGGTATGTTACACTTTAGCATTACATAGTTATCACATGCGCCATGGAGCTTACAGGGCTGGCCTTTGTCCAAAGGGGTATTTCAAGGTGACTGGCAGCAGCAGGTTTGCTAACGTAAGGCAATGGGGAGGTGTAGGAACTGTGAATGGCTTCAAAATCATCCATTTCCACATACACACACAGTTTCACAGTTGCCATGTCTGGGATTAAAACTCCTACCTAACCAGGTATGTTACAGTATAGCATTACACAGTTATCACACACGTCATGGATCTTATAGAACTGACCCTTCTCCAAAGGCGTATTTTAAGGTGACTAACATCAGCAGGCTTGCTAAAGTAGGGCAGTGGAAGGTGTAATGACTGTGAATGGCCTGAAATCATTAATCACCACACACACAAAGTTTCACAGCTGCCATGTCTGGGATTAGAACTCCTACCTAACTAGCCTGTTACACTATAGCATTACACAGTTATCACATGCATCACAGAGCTTATACGGGTGGCCCTTGTCCAAAGGGGTATTTCAAGGTGACTGACATCAGCAAGCTTGCTAAAGTAGGGCAATGGGAGGAGTAGTGACTGTGAATGGCCTCAAAATCATTAATCTGCACACAAACACAAACAGGTACCATGTCTGTGATGAGATCACCTACCTAATTAGTATGAGACAAATCAAAAAGCCAAAAAACAAACCGATAATCCACAAAATCCGACTGATAACTGTGAGCCAAGGAACTTGTAAATAAAATACAAATTTATTCTTATTGAATGAAGCGCTTTTCGTTGGCACAAATGTGTCAACTTCTTCAGATTCAAACGTTTTGTGAAATACACACACCACTTAAAACAACTTACTCTTATCATGTGATCAGCATCAGCTGGTGCTGCTGTTCTAAAGCCTGCTCATATTTAAAGTGGTATTACATATAAAAAGCAGTGATAAAACACATTGTGCACACTGGTACAACATTCAACAGACTAATAAAACCTAATCTAAATTAAGCAGATTAACTACGCATAGCAGCCAATATCGACTGCTTAATGATAAAAAAACAATTAATATTACAGTTAAACAAGTTAAACTTATGGCAGTCCTGATTCAATAACAATCCTAAGAAGTCAGAAATTGTCCACCAACAACTCAAACAGGATTAGTTCTGTACTGTCGGTTAACTCAATTTTACAATACAAGTATAAGTGTTAAAGTACAATAATAACCAGTATATTTGTACAAATTGTACCTAATAAATGCTGGCAAACAACTGTCCCAAGAAGTCAGAAATTGACCATTGGTCAAGGTCATTTTACTAAAAGTACAAATGTTTAAGGTTTGTAAGAGATTTACGGTTTATAAAAAACTGTTAAAGGCTTGCCTACAAAAATACCTTCTAGTTACAAATCGCCAAACTACTAAATAAACATAATCAAAAACACATTGTTATAAGTTACAAAGTTCCTGCTTCATCTATTTAGACTTTTTAGTTTTAAAAGGCATGAAATATTGCAGGCATCATTCAAACCAGGACTTAGGAATGCATTTAGTCTCACCTGCCATAACAGGTGTTTTATCACTGCTTTTTATATGTAATACCACTTTAAATATGAGCAGGCTTTAGAACAGCAGCACCAGCTGATGCTGATCACATGATAAGAGTAAGTTGTTTTAAGTGGTGTGTGTATTTCACAAAACTGTTTTGAATCTGAAGAAGTTGATGCATTTGTGCCAACAAAAAGCACTTCATTCGATAAGAATAAATTTGTATTTTATTTACAAGTTCCTTGGCTCACAGTTATCAGTCGTATTTTGTGGACTACATAATTAGTATGTTACACTATAGCATTGTGCAGTTATCGCACATGCCACAGAGCTTACAGGGCTGACCCTTCTCCAAAATGGTATTTCAAGGTGTCTGACATCAGCAGGTTTGCAAAAGTAGGACAATGGGAGGTGTAGTTACTCCGAATGGCCTCAAAATTGTTGCTCTCCACACACACACACACACACACACACACACACACACACACACACACACAAAGAGTTTCACAGTCACCATGTCTGGGATTAGAAGTCCTGCCTAACTTGTATGTTACACTATAGCATTACACAGTTATCACATGTGCCACAGAGCTTACAGGGTTGGCTCTTCTCCAAAGGGGTATTTCAAGGTGACTGACATCAGCCGGCTTGCTAAAGTATGGCAATGGGAGATGTAGTGACTGTGAATGACCTCAAAATCATTAATCTTCATCACACACAGAGTTTCTCAGTTGCCATGTCTCGGATGAGAACTCCTATCTACCTAGCATGTTAAACTATAACATTACACAGTTATCACATGCACCATGGAGCTTATAGGGCCAACTCTTGTCCAAAGAGGTATTTCAAGGTGACTGACATCAGCAGGCTTGCTAAAGTAGGGAAATAGGAGGTGTTATGACTGTGAATGGCCTCAAAATCATTAATTCCCAGGCACTCACACACAGTTTCTCAGTTGCCATGTCTGTAATTAGAACTCCTATCTAATTGGCATGTTACACTATAGCATTATGCAGTTATCGCACATGCCACGGAGCTTATAGTGCTGGCTTTTTTTCCAAAGGGGGGATTTCAAGGTGACTGACATCAGCAGGCTTGCTAAAGTAGAGCAATGGGATGTGTAGTGACTGTGAATAGCCTCAAAATCATTAATCTCTACAAACACACACACACACACACACACACACACACACACACACACACACACAGACACAAAGTTTCCTTGTCTGGGATTAGACTTCCTACCTAGCCAGTATGTTACACTATAGTATTCCACAGTTATCACAAGTGCCATGGAGCTTACAGGGCTGAGACTTGGCCTTAGGGTTATTTCAAGGTGACTGACATCAGCATGAGTGCTAACATGGGCAATGAGAAGTGCAGTGTGTGTGACTGGGCCATAAACCATTCCTCTGGAAACACACACAACACTCATTCACATATAATTTTACATTTGACAGGATGTGGTATACAAATGCTAGCTGAATACTGATTTGTACTACAATGTTACACAGTTATCACAAGCACCACAGACACTATAAGGCTGAGGGCTACCAAAAGCAAATGTCTACAGTGATTGACATTGGCACATCATGTGATACTGGCCAATTGGATGTGTGGTGGGTGGGACAGGCCTCATGATGGAAGTCTCTCTGTCACTGTATGTCTCTCTCTCTCTCTTCCCAACATCTCTGTGTGTGTGTATGTTTGACCTATTGGATATGTGTGAGTATTCCTATCCAATGTGTGAGCAAAGCATGAATGGTGTGCAATGTGGTGTGTGTGCGCAAACATCTGTGATTGACAGATATGTATAGTCCACTGTTGTTGTCAGACATGGGCTTCATTTCTCTAAGTGTAGGAGCATGCCCAGTATGACCTGTATTGAGTGCGTGAATCCCTTCCAGGTAGGTTGTACTCCAGTCCAGGATTTGATGGTCTACACGTACAGCTAGTAACCTGTTTCTGTGGGATATCTGTAGATAGGATGACAATATGGCATCACAATGGATGAAAGATAGTGGGATACTGTAACTATTGAGTCTGTGCTGCTTGTGCTACATGTTTGGTGTCAGCAGAGATATTCAGATATATGTACATTTTTACACTGTGATGTATTATGTCATCAACTGCTGACAGATATACTTGTTTGTTCACAGTTATTTCCTGGGAAATACAAGATGAATGAAGCTGTGTCCAGTATTGTGGTCTGCAGCATACATATTCTTCCATGCTCATGCCATTCTGGAGGGGTAGCTGCAGACACTTGTTGATGGGTCTGTGTAAATCGTCCAGCATCTTTGTACTGCGGTGGCTTAGGATCCACTGCTTGGACATCTATCAATATTAACAGAATAGCCACATCCTGCTGTGGCCATAACTCTGAGCTGTACAGATTCACCCAGGTTACCCAGAGACAGGGCTCATATATCTGGTCAGTTCCTCTTCACATTGTGGTTTACAAGCAGGTTTGTAGCCACCCATTACTGGGTTTGCAGGCAGGGGTAGTATGGGCACACATCAGAGTTTCAGACTTCACACACTCCATGGTGTCCATGCTTTTACATCCCCCCACTCTCTTATTCTATCCTCTTCCTAACATTATGCAAGTGATATCTGAGAAATATCCCTATAGTTGTCTTTTCATCCCAGCAGTATTTAAGGTTTGGTCCACAGTTCATGCAGTAGGACATGGTGGGCATGCCACTGGAATTTAACATGGCCTTGCATTTATGTTCTCTGGACTGTATTATGTTGTTAGTTGGGACCCCATGAGATAACATACATTGGTAGTACGGCTGAGGCACAGACCTTTGACAGAGAACTGTAGGGCATTTGGTAGTGATGCAGCCCATCTGTAGCAGGCCAGTGCATTCTGTCACTCCTACAGTCCCAGGCTGTGAGACACTGGATCCCCATAGGGTGACAGCGTAAGTGTGCGAGGTGTTAATGGCAATAGTTTTTGTCCATATTAATTTATTGTTCTGGATGTTGGCAGGGTGCTACTTACAGCTAAGGATACACCTGCATGGGGCACCTCTTCAGCATGCTGCATTCTGTGGGTATTCCCATAAAGAAGTGGGAGTCATACTGTTCTCAATCCCAACAGCAGGGTTATGACCTGTGATAAACCTGTGGCTGATGGTGGGGTGAGCTGAATGCATGTGTGATATGAAAGCTTCTTGCAGCTGACTCACAAATATACCTGGGACATCCCCCTTATTCTGCCTTGTGCAGAGACATAAGCAGTCTCTTATTACTTCATAACTGTGCCTTTTGTGGTCTGCCGGTGATACTACATAGACAATTAATGTGCTGCTAACCTGCATGTACAATTCCAAAGGTGATTGCAGTTGACAGTGAGGGTACTTCCACCTGTGTACTGTGTGCATGTCTGGGCCCACATTCATGGCATGTCCATCTTTCAGATGGTGACAGATATTGACATCTGAACAGTGAGTATGGATGACTGCTGAACTGGGTCTTGCTGGGATGCATTGTGGTTGGCACTGCAGTTGTTGTAACATGGCCCTGTCATCAACAGTACTGGTCATAGGCCACCGAGACACAACCCTCCATGCCTACATGCTGATCACTTCCACACAATATAGAACACACAACCTAACACACAGAACCCTGCATATTGTACATATGCAACAATATATCCCATAAATTAGGCCAGCTCAGATAATATATGCTACATTGTTATTAAACCCACACATACATGTTACTGCTTTTCTACATAGAATTGGTGGGGCACACCTGAAAACTGTAAACATTTGACTGTACTGGTATTTCAAGTACTCTGTTGGCTTCCATTTCATTTTCTATTCTGACCTATCATGCAGACTAGAGGCATATCAACAGAGTACAGATCATAGGTTTTATTGACCTATATTTCAGTTTCTGACTTCTTACCCTTCAGAACTAACACACAACTGCCAGACCTGTTGTAGTCTGTCTATGTAGGTGTGGAGGGGGGCTGTTCTCCATAGCCATCAATTGGAGGCCTTAGCACAGCCTTTCTTTATGATCATCTACACCTGTCCTGCTGGCTGAGGCTGTTGTTGGGTATTTGAGCCTCACTGACATGCATGTGTGTGTCCTATGGATACACATTTGGCCCACCATATATACTGCAGTGGGATTTGTTACCTTGTCTAGTACTGTCTATTTTGTTGACACCAGGATTTCATGCTGCCCATATAGGTGTCCACTATCTGCTGCCATCCCATTCATCCACCCAATTCCCTTGCATGCTCACATCCATACCATAGATACAACTAGCAGAACATACTACTCCATTCAGCAATTGATAGGAAGAGTGACTTACCTTGTGGCTGTGCCAGTATTGGGGATGGTGCTGGAGGGCTGACTATGTCGGATGCACATAGTACACTCCCAATACACGGTAAAGCACAGGTAGTGTCATGTTTGCCATCCCTTTTACTGTATGTGCGAATCAGAGAGAGGTGTCCTTTCCTGGGTCCCTACCATGTCAGTGTAATGTGCTATTCGTTGCCTCTTTGCCAAAACCTGGGCATACTGGGCATGCCTCCTTCTGCCTAAATGGGCAGGCTCAGGTTGTTCCTCCTCTGAGTCACTCTGTGCATGTGCTGGCCTTGGTAATGGTGGGGGGGGGGCTGTGTGGCCATGCCCTGTGCTGTTCCTGCTGCAGCTGTTTCTGCAGGATCATACTGTGTAGCATGGCACACATAATGAAAGTCTGTGTACATGCAGCTGGAGAGTACTACAAGGCTCCCGTGGATATTTCCAGGCACCGGAACTGAGACTTGAGCATTCTAAATACACGCTCTATTATGATTCTGGTTGGTGAGTGTGCCTCATTATGAAGTTCTTGTTCGGGTGTGTCTGCATTTCTGATGGATGTCATCAGCCACGGCTCCAGTGCATAACCAGCATCCCCCACTAGGTGGCTATATGGGATGTCCCCACAGGCAAATCTCTGGTACAGCTGTGTCATATGCCAGATGTTTAAGTCGTGATAGCTTCCAGGGTTGCCAGCACACACATTCAAGATAACGCCCTGGACATTGTACATGACCTGGCAGTTGATGGAGGGAAAGCCCTTGTAGTTTATGTAGTCTCTACCCCACTCACCGGGTGGTGCTTTGATATATATGTTAGTGCATTCTATAGCACCCACTACCTCAGGGTATTCTGCTATTTGATGGAAGAGTCACATATTGCTGGTCAACACCTCATGGGTGTTGAGGAAATATATGTGATCACTGGCATGTGCTGACATGGCATCCAGAAACTGGTGGAGTACACTGGATGCTGATACCTCTGAGATCCCCATGATATCCACAGTTGACCTTTGGAAGGTACCTGTGGCTAGTATTGTTAACACTACGCATACTATGGTATCCACAGGGATGGGTTCCCCTCTGTTGGTTCTATGTGTGAGGCGTGGTTGGGACAGCTCAATAATTTGCTGTAGGAAGTCCCTGTCCACCCTATAGTGCTCCACTATCTCCAGCTCATGTAACCCCTGGTAGGTCCTCACCACCCTCAGCCTCTTCCACATATTGATGTATGATAGCGACAGCAGCCCCTATCATTTTGTTAGTTTTGTCAGGTACAATTTCCCCATCTGTGTACACCGGTGGTGTAGAGCTTGTGGGAAAAATCAGAAAGAAAGGTGTTTGCATAGTTTATAGTAGTGTGCTGGGCTGGCTACTGGCTGTGTAATTGGCTGATTCTGATACATTTCACATGCCAGCTATGCTAGTTCTCCTTGATTGTCTTCCTACTGCTGTTTTTCCTTCCCATTGCCTTCCCGTTTAAGCCCCGAGGCATGGTGCACATACCCAGTGCTCAGATGTGAACAGAGCTGCTATTTCCTGTTTTTTTTTTTTTTTGTTTAAAACCCAGTGCAAGGTGTGCACACCCATTTAGCCAATGCAAACACTGCTAAGCAGCCTCAGACACCCCCTTCCTTAGCTGTGCTTAGCTAAGGGCAATTACGGGCCACAGAGCTCCGATAAGCTTACAGCATGCATGACACTCCCCCTTGTGAAGTCATATACCTCTTATGTTTATACTATGGTGTTGCTGCACCTACACAGTTGGGTGCAAGCTAACACTGAGAAGAAATCTGTGATTCAGTATCAATCCCCCTCATTTACATAAAACTGACTGCTAATGCACGGTTAAAAATCTGATACTCACCCTTCCCCCTTATCAACCACTATTCCATGGTATTGTTGTCTTATGCATGCCATTGACTATTATGGCAGAATGCTGATTTGGGTTTAATAGATTATTTAACACTTTTTTTCCTTATTTTCGGGCCAATCCAGTTTGTGCACCACTGCCCTATGCTTAAAAAGCCAAAATTGGCCAAAAAAAAAAAGTTATTTTTTATAATTTTGCAACTATTTCCCATACCACTGGCCATATATTTGGCCATTGGCATACCTACTACATTGAATACATGCTTTCTTTGGAGCTGTCATGCCTCCATTTTGTAATTTGCAGAAATGAATTTGGTTCGTAACTGAATACATTTATGCAGGTTACACTATTCCTGCATAGACGCCTGACTGCTTCCTGGATCACTAATTCATCTCATTTGCATGGTTATCACCAGCAAATGGGGTAATTAGCATACAGGAGCTGTGTCTGTGCAAGAATAATGTAGGAGCACTCGTGCACATCCCAGGAGCTTGTTCCTGGATTGCTTGTCCGCCATATTCCGTGCAGCAGCTCTTACACTATTCCTGCATGCCGTGTAGTGCTTTTTGAATCCCAGAGATAGTGTGGGCATTATCAGGAAATTAACACATGCCCCAGGGTGCAGAGTCAGGCATTCCTACCCCTAGGAAAACATTAATTTCCTCATGACAATCACCCTGGAGGGTATTATTATGTTTAAAGAATGGGCTGTCTTTTAAATCATTTTGTGTTTTTTATTTTTTGCTACTACTATAAAACTATATATATATATATATATATATATATATATATATATATATATATATGTGTGTGTGTGTGTGTGTGTGTGTGTGTGTGTGTGTGTGTATATACACAAATATATATATATATATATATATATATATATATATATATATATATATATGGGTCTATATTAGAACATCAAAGTTTCAAAACTTCAAATGTTCTGATATCGAACCCTAGTCAGCGAAAGCTGAAAATATAGAAGCAACAGAAAACCTATTTTTTTTCCGAGGGAAAGAATTTGGTTGTCCGTTTCTGTTGCTTTGGTATTTTCAGCACTGTAGTGGAAAGTTACAGGTCGGGTTTAGAGTGTGCAATTGAGTGCGGGTTAGATTAGTTAGGGTTAGGGTGCAGATTACGTATGTGTGTGATTGTGTGGACGTGAGGGTTAGGGCAGGTTAGGTGAGTTAGGGTTAGGGTGCAGGTTAGGTATGTGTGCGATTGTGTGGACGTGAGGGTTAGGGCAGGTTAGGTGAGTTAGGGTTAGGGCACGGGTCAGGTAGGTGCGATTGTGTGTATGGGAGGGTTAGGGCAGGGTAGGTGAGTTAGGGTAAGGGCGCAGGTGATGCTTATCTGATCCTGATGTTGCAGAAAAGTTCTGCTATGCCCCTCATAGTATGTACTGGCAAATCACTAAGGATTAACTTCTAAAAGTAATGGCACACATGACCGTTTCATACTTATTATTATTTAAGGAATATGGACTTTAAGATGGTGGTTTGAGCTGTCTCTGTATGTGTCTGTCTCTGTCAGTCTCATATGCACAGACTCACATCCAGACATACAGTGGATATAAAAAGCTTACACACCCCTGTTAAAATGCCAGGTTTTTGTAATATAAAAAAAATGAGACCACAATAAATAATTTCAAAACTTTTCCCACCTTTAATGTGACCTATAACCTGTACAATTAAACTGAAAAACAAATCTGTTAGGAGAAAAAATATAAAAAAATTTAAAAAAAACGTACAATAAGCTGGTTGCATAAGTGTCCACACCCTTAAACTAATACTTTGTTGAAGCACAGTTTGATTGAATTACAGCCTTCAGTCATGACACATTTTGACTTAGCAATATCTGCCCACTTTTCTTTGCAAAAGTGCTCCAAATCTGTAGGATTCCAAGGGCATCTCTTGTGCACAGTCCTCTTCAGGTCACCTCACAGATTTTCTATTGGATTTAGGTCTGGGATCTGCCTGGGTGATTCTAAAACTTTAATTTTGTTCTGGTGAAGCCATTATTTTGTTGATTTGGATGTATGCTTGGGGTCATTGTCGTGTTGAAAGGTGAAATTCCTCTTTATCTTCAGCTTTCTAGCAGACACCTGAAGGTTTTGGGCCAAAAGTGACTGGTATTTGGAACTGTTCATAATTCCCTCCACCTTGACTAAAGCCCCAGTTCCAGCTGAAAAAAAGCAAACCCAAAGCATGATACTGCCATCACCATGCTTCACCATGAGGATGGTGTTCTTTTGGTGATGCGAAGTGTTGTTTTTGCACCAAATATACCTTTTGGAATTGTGGCCAAAATATTCAAACTTGGTCTCATCAGACCATAACACATTTTCCTACATGCTTTTGGGAAACTTGATGTATTGTTTTGCAAATGTTAGCCAGATCTGGAAGTTTTTCTGTGTAAGAAAAGACTTCCATCTTGCAACCCTACCCCATAGCCCAGACATATGGAGAATACAGGAGATTGTTGTCACATGTAGTAAACAACCAGTACTTGCCAGAAATTCCTGCAGCTCCTTCAGTGTTATTTATTTTTTATTTTTATTTAACATTTGTTAACCAGGAAATTCAAACTTGGAACAAAGCCAATTTTCAGGAGAAAGCCTCCAGATGCATGTCTTTGTAAGGTGGGAGGAAACCAGAGCACCAAGAGGAAACCCACAGGAACACAGGGAGGACATGTAAACTCCACACAGAATGCTCTCCAGCTGAGAATCGAACCAGAGAACTTCTTGCTGTGAGGTGACAGCACTAGCGCTGCACCACTGCGCCATGTTGCTGTAGGTCTGTTGGCAGCCTCCCTGACCAGTTTTCATCTTGTCTTTTCCTCAATTTTGGAAGGACGTCCAGTTCTTTGCAACGTCACTGTTGTCCCGTATTTTATCCACTTTTTGAAGACTGTCTTCACTGTGTTTCATTGTATATCCAATGCTGTGGACATTTTTTTGTATCCTTCTCCTGATTGATACCTTTCAAAAATAAGATCCCTTTGATGCTTTCTAAGCTATCTGCAAACCATGGCTTTTGCTGTAGCAGGCAACTGAGTAATGTCAGGGAAATCCTGCTAAGACAGCTGAACTTTATTTGAGGTTAATCAGAGTCTCTTTAAGTGATGGCAGGTGTGTACTCAAGAAGACTGATTGCTGTAATTAAATCAAAATGTGCTTCAATAAAGTATCAGGTTGTGCACACTTATGCAACCAGCTTATTGTATGTTTTTTGTTTTTTATATTTTCCCCCTAACAGATTTATTTGTTTTTCAGTTCAGTTGTACAGGTTATAGGTCACATTAAAGGTGGGAAAAGTTTTGAAATGATTTATTCTGGTCTCATATTTTATATCACAAAAATTGGAATTTTAACAGGGATGTGTAAACTTTTTATATCCACTGTACATGCACAAACACACATGTGCACATGCATGTGCATTTGTTCTTTTTTTATTTAATTTTTGAATTTTTTTTACACTCGCTAAACAGCACAGCTGGATTTAGCAAGTGTAGAAAACTAACAGCTGTTTACTTTTTTGTATCCAAACTTCATGTTAGCACAGCACGCTGCTATGAATTGTTTCTGCTCTACATTACCTGTAGATTCACATGAGGCAGGAGGCTGTTCATTAAACAGTCAGGATAAAGATGTATGGGTTGTTCATTCTCTAAGCTGTACTTTTTACATATATATGTATGTGTGTGTGTGTGTGTGTGTGTGTGTGTGTGTGTGTGTGTGTGTGTGTGTGCACTGCCTGAGCTCCTAATCTTACACGGAGCGTGTATGAGTGCAGGGGTCGTGTCTGAGAGCAGAGCTCTCAGATATACATGCTCCGGCAATGAAGAACTGCAGAAAGGCCTAAGAAATGAGTGATACCGCTCATAGGGGTTAGTATATCCCCACCAACATTCTCCCCGGTGTACAACAGCACATAAATACAAATAAAATGAACAAACCTTTTGTTTTATTTTTTAAAAATCCAATTAAAGCTAACCATATGTGCGCTGGTGTGTCCATCACTTAGCTACAGTTTATGCAGCTTAAATGGCTGAAGAGGCTAACAAGAAAGATATATGCAAATAAGGCAGCATAGCAATAGTGTAGTGGTCAGGGAATTTGCCTTACGAGCAGGGATTCCTGGTTCAAGTACCATTGCAGCACATTCCATTTTCCATGTCAAAGCACGTTATGACCAATATTTTTGTTGCGTAACCCACTAAATAACATATATTTATGAACTGGAGTACTGCAGTAAATGCACATGTGAGGTATCAGTATCAGAATGAATACAGCACTAGTAAGCAGGATTAAGCACCAGTAAGAAGTAGTAAGCATATTTAAGCACAAGTAAGTGAGTTTAAGCCTGTTTGCACAGGGGTAAGCAATGCGCACACAGGTTAAGCAATTTTGAAGCTAACTCTCTGTAAGCATATGTAACCGTAGGTTAGCATTGCTTACACTTGCGCAAACCCATGCAAACCTGCTTACAAATGCTCAAAATTGCCTTAATCACACTGTATCTAAAGGCCCTTGTTCTGCCCATCAACAAAATAAACAGCCTTGCAGGTCTTGAACCCAGGACCCTATACACTATAGTCACAGTAATTAATCACTAAACCACCAGAGCAGTACAGAAGAATGAGGTATCAGCAAACAAGTTATAACTATAGTAAAATCGAACTGAGCCTGTGAAAGGAATCAGTATACAGACATATGTTCCATAATCCACTACATAACAAAAATATGTGAACTGGAGTACAGCAGTAAGCCCAGAAGATAGGGGTAATTGTAATAGAGTGTTGAAGTCTCCAATAAAACACAATGACCCCTTACAGTGTACGTACACATGAATCATGGATACCAGGCATACATATAAGATGTAATGAATAATAAATCAATGCCGAAAAGGAAATATAATGCAAAGTCAAATGTAAGCAACGCTAAGCATTGCACAGGGCAGCTTAGGTGGTGTAAGCAATGTGTAAGCCAGCTAACTCAATGTGCCCAGTAGTATATCCCTTTAAACAATGCCAACGTGAGGTAAGCAAGTTTGCCCATAGCTTAGCCTTTTCAAAACTGGCCAATCACAAAAAAGTGTGGGGAATTGTCCCTTCTTAAACCCAAAAGGTGGGAATACATCTCATAACTGGTTGTAGCTTCTCTTGCAGGCACTATGTCAGGAAGGGGAGAGGGTGTGCTCTTCCGGGTGCAGCACCATTGCATTCAGGAGTCCAGAGTCATGGCAGGACTCCTTGTCAAAGACCATGACCAGAGACTGCTGCAGGACCAGTACCAGGTCCCCAATATAAAGCAGAAGCCTGGGACCATCTTGCCCGTGACCTCACCAGAGCCACTGGCAAACCCAGAACTGGTGAGCAGGTCATGCATCACTATGCCAACCTGAAGCAGCATAAGGGGGACCTCTTGGACCAGTGGATCCAAGAGGCTAGAATGGCAGGGGCTGTATCAGCTGTGTGTAAGTATCAACCCACTATGTGTGTATTAATTGCCAGCACATGTATATCATGGATAGGTATGGCTAAATATATCTCTTATGTCCTCCATAGCTGCAAGTGAGCAGGCCACGAACCAGGAGGCCCATGGAAGATGCCTGGAGAGGTTGCGATGCGAGGTAGTTCAGTAATTCTGTCGCATTTACTGTCATAGGAAATAAATCTAAAAGTATTAGTAAATTAATTGCCTGTATAAAACCTGTATTGTTTCAGGTAAGTACTGCATACACTGGAGAATATGGCAGGAAGAGTCTCATATAGTTTGTATGTAAATAAAAGCATAATAGCCTGACAATAAAGGTCAAACTGATGGACTGCATGTGTATACTCTGGTATCATATGGCAACCTTTAATAGCAACACAACAAGTTAAGCGCTTTCATGGATTACATCCGCTTCCTCAGACCAAAATATTAAAACTCAAGTCACATCTTTAAACATTCTAGCAGCCAATGAGGCACACTAATCACTGAACCAGTTTAACACATTCATTGCCTTGTCTAAGCAGTGAAGAAACTAACATCAGTGTGTAAATCAGCAACAATATAAACATACACTGCAGCTCAAAAATTGCTAAGTACATAATTAAAACTGACTCTGGTCTATCACATAAACATAAATATAAATTCTAAAATGTATCAACATTTAAATATACTAATATATAAATATATATATATATATATATATATATATATATATATATATATATATATATATACATATAATAAAATCTGTCTACAAATATGTATATAAAACTGGTCAATCTTGTGGACATATAAAATAAAAACCATAGCAAAGATATATATAAGAAACCAAGAACATAAGCCTGGTACTACTTGGTCAATGTTTCAGTGGTCTAGCTTTTAAAAAGGGCTTCAGAGACACCTTACTATTGAGACCTGGTGGTTTGTCAGCTTGATAACATATAATCCACTTCTGTTCCACTGATTCTGTCTTATTATTAATGTCACCACCTCTAATACTATCGTGTATGACTTCTAGAACAAAGAATTTAAACTTATGTGCAATGTAGATTTGCAATCATGTAATAGTACTGTTGTATTAAGCACTGTTACCCACACTGTGCACCATAAATAGAATGTGTAGGAATGCCTGCATATGACTGGTGTAATCTCCAGAGGCCATTTAGTACAACTGAGAGACACATAGACAGAAAACAGGGAAAATGAAAACAACAAAACGCGAATAGCACATCCAACTGAGATGTGAACTGTTGTTTTTTAGCACACACACAGCCATGGTTTGAATCCTGCCGTGGTAGTAGTCTGCATACAGAATCATACCCACAACTGTACAGATATGCCCAGCATATCCAGTAAAGTGGCCCATATCTGTTGCCTGTCAACCTGTCCCCCTGGGAAATCAGTGGAATGATCCCAGATGTATAGGCAGCAAACAGGAAATGCAACTGATCGACACACATCTATGAGAACAAAGCTGGCACACTAGCAACTCCCCAAAACCTTATGAAACTAAGAAGCCAAATATGACCATTTACACCCCATCTTGTCAAGCAGTGGCCAGAGTGTGTACAGTACCAGAGTGAGATGTATGTGCATAATACTAATGTGTAATCTGGAGCATTGTGTGGCAACATTCAGGTAGTGCTAACAAACATTGCTCCCACAGGTACGCCGGATGTGAACACTGTGCTGAGAAATAGAAACCATTATACCCTGTACTGGTACTGTTTACTCTGGTATTGTAGGGAATTGTGAGTGTTGCAGTTTCTCTGAATAATAAAGTATCACTGATCACTGTCACCCACACTGTGCTACATAATATAACAATGTAGGAAAGCATGTGTATGTGTGCGTCAAGTCACTAAAGGTTCAAGAGGGCAATATTCTAGATATGTCCTGGTACACCTGCATGTGGTCAACACATGGCCAGAGTCTGTGGAGGAAGTGTTGGATAACTATGTGCACAACATCAACCCGGAATCTGGGAATATGTGTAGAAACAGTTAGTTAGTGTTAACATACATTCCCTCCACAGGTATACCAGGTAAAAGGTGTATACTGCAGGTAAAACCAGTTCATATATAATGATGATGACAGCCATATCACTGTCCAAACTAAGGCTATAGGGTAGTGTAGTAAGACTTGTAAGGTACATATAACAACACTGACTAGGAAAGTAATGTGGACTACAGGTATATACTAGTTGTTAATTGACATCTTTCTCTCCCCCCACCATGTCTCCAACAATAAACAACGTACCTACCCCAACCAGTATGTAATGACTCTAATGTTCTGATAATGTCCTATTGTTTGATAAATATTTTAATTGTTCCCATGCATGTGCTATATTGAATTATTCCAACATTGGTGGCATGGTGCCATCAATCTACCTGCATGCTGTTCTTAATACCACTGTGGTCCCATATATGCATGTGTCCTGTTTGCTATGCAACTGTTCCCTATCTGGTGTCTGGGTTAACGGAAATATCTATGCATGCAGTTATACCTAACCCTGGAATGTGTTGACTATTACTAACCCACATATTATGATAAACTCTAAACACTATAGCACATTTGGGTAGGCCGGTCCCAGCGGACCCACCTGTCCCACCTCAGCTGGCTGTGGCACTGGGCACTAGCATGTCTGGTGCCCAACCCGAGACCTCCCTGTCCGGTTGTCCTGTAACACCTTCAGGTGGAACAACCTAAGGGGATGGGGCTCGCCCGCTGGGAGCGGGCGCGGACAGGAACCTGTCACTCGTCGCCAGGTCCGGGTTGTAATGCGTAGTGAGCTCAATCAGCAGCTTGGTGATCTGCTACACCAGCTCGGGGGCAGTGTGTCATGACTAGAGGGTCAGCCTGGCTCTGCAACTCAGCCCCCAGCACAGCCACCTTTGAGGCTGTGAAGGTGCAGTGGTGACTGCTCATGGGTGGGGACCTCAGTCACACTGTTTCCACTAGGGGGCTCATGGGCTTCTGATTTACCAACACACCTCCCCATCAAGGTGTTTACCCCCCACATGTCACATACCGCACCTGTATGCATCTTGTTTGTCTTGTCGGTTAACCTACCCAACTTACCTCCCCAAATATAGCTACTATCCCTCCCCAACATCCCACTATCACCTGAAAAATAAAAATAAAAAAAAAGGGCAATCTGTTCCCCAAAAAAATCTCACCCCATACATAGCTGTCTATTTCACACACAC
>NC_056744.1:559456085-559558585 GCF_019279795.1 Protopterus annectens | reverse complement strand
TACTTTATGGCAGCACAGACATGGTGTGTGTGTGTGTGGTCACATCTGCTTTTATCATTTGCACCATTGGCTACTGACAGACATCCTAAGGACATCATAGGACAGTACCACTGCTAGCACGTAATGCTCCTGTGGACTACAGCAGATATATTGGCCAATATATGTGGACAGTCTGACGCACTCTGGACAGTCCAGAGGTATACATAGAACCCCTTAGTGCAAGACATGTGGACCAAGCCTGACAATGTGGATGTTAACAGCCATGTAGATGGGTATAACATGTAACTACTGGTACACCTATTCCCCCATAGGTTATGCATTCACACACCCCTTTTTGTCCTGACACATGATAACCACTGGTACGGAGGTGCCATGGCCACATATTAGCCACTAGATATTGACATACATCTGTACAGCATCCCACTGCTCTATCTGACATACATAACAGTTATGGTGGCCCAGCAGCAGTACATCTGGCAAGTATCTAGACATGACATCCCACTGGGTAAGTACACTAAGCTGCTAGGCATGTAACAACTCATTGTGCAGGCTACAGGCAGACTGGCTCAACATTGACCTACACTTCCTATGGGGAAATGCACATATACCAGCATGTATAGAAGGCACTACAGGCATGTCACAGCACAGAGCACACAGCACAGAGTATGATACATCTGTGTGAAATTGCATAACCACAACCAGTGTGAGTGCAGCCACAGCCACATATGGTAAGCTAGTGCAATGTTACAGTATATGGACTATCTGTGCAACACCATCCTCATATGTGCCACTCACACACTAACCCTACATATACTAGGCCACTCCAAAGTGTTGTCCGAAGCCTGTCAGTGGTATGGGACATTGTGTGTATATGGCCTTACAAATGTGTAAGCCGATAGGGTAACATACAGTGGAGCAGCATGTAACATCGGATAGAACAGGACCACGAACCATGACATCTACCACAGTCTGTACACAGGCCAAAATACATATGAACAAATACACACAGTGTCAACAATCACCATGAGTGCACAGACCTCAATACTATGCACACAACAACAGAATGCCTTGTTTATGTCATAAATTGTAACCCCTACTACACATAACATGTAGCAGTCTGATATCTCACTGGCTTGTTATCAGATATGATGACACTAATTATGGTGTACAGCACATATGCACCTCTTACTGCATGACATATATACAAAGGTTGACAGAGTTGTGGCTTGAGGCACATTCACAGAGCCAGTATTGACATGCTACTGTGATACCCTCATGCATTTACTGTTGTAATAGGGTTTGTTGCAACATATGTCCTATGAGGGATATGAAGTCAGTAACTCTCATGGCTGTCACCATCTACAGACTGCAATCCTCACACTACCTTCTGCAGTTCACAGATAGGTGCTCTGTGTGTAACACATGAAACAGAAGGCACCACATACTGCCCAGTCTGCAGAAGACCCATACAGATGGGGGTTTCCTCATAAACATAGCACTGACATGGCAGCTATTAAAACATGTAGGACAGCCATAACCACACACACCCTGTTAAACCAACATTACTCAAAATGCAGTATAGCAGCACTTACAGTCTGTAGACAGGACAGGCACATCCCCCTCCTTTGTGTTGCCCTGTTTCCACAGTGTATGTTGTTAGAGGTAGATCCCCAATTCATCTGAGATGCTGTTTGCCAAACAATGGATTGAGGTCCTGCTCACAGTGAATGTAAAGGCCCAACACCAACATAATGTTCCTAGATATTGGAGTGTGTTTCCATGCAATTGGCTATGGGAATGTTACCACAGCTGTTCCACATGCAATCAGCTAGAGGAGGACTGCAATTTGTGCAGAGGCCATCAGCTGATCCTGAGCAACACATAAAATACACATGCTGCTGTCTAAGCACAGCAGATGTAAGTCTCCACATCATCCAGAGAGGGAGTGAGAGAGGCAGACAGATGCAAAGAAAAGTCACTGAGGGGTGGGAGAGTAGAACATAAGCATGTTTGTGTCACACACCTACCAGTACAGGGTATCAAATCCCTGATGACTATGTAGTGTTATGACATGTATATGCAGTTATTGGATGCACCACATAGGTTACATGTTGAGGAGCCCTCAAAATGTATATGTGATGGTGAGTGACATTTGCAACAGGGATATGGTAGCTATATGGTAGGTATAGTACTCATGCCTGTCCGCATGAACAGGTGCCAGCATCAACACAGCCACACTCTCACAGAGATGCACACACATTGACACTTGCCAGGGACAGGAATACAAATCATCACTAGTGAGATTGCCACAACACATTACTGTGCAAATATCATATGCACCACAGGGGTCATACAGAGGTCATTTGGGCAAAGGGTATATGGAGGTGTCTGCCATCAGACAGCATGCTTCTGTATGCCAGTAGGGGTTGTAGTGAGTGTGAATGTGGTCATACATATCACACAACACACACACAGACACCGGGTGCCAGTACTGACATACACGGGTGCATTTCTGCATGGGTGTGCCATGGTCGACTGTGCCAGATGGTTATACAAGGCTAGGTGATGGGTATACCTTGGAATCAGGCCACATGACAATGGTCTTCATTGTGGCTCAGGGGTGAAGTGTCTGGATCTGACCACACAGGTGGGTATTGTATTCACCATCCAGTCACCTGGGTGATTATTGGGTGTGACCAATGCTGTGCATTGCTTGCCATGTATGTGGTACTTAGTCCATGACATGGACAGTGTCTGGGATGTTCACACCTTGCACATGTATATACAGTGAGTATCTGGCCCTTGTTGTGTACACAGATATTTATCATCAGATGTGCCAGTCCTGGCCTCATGTAGTGGGAACTGTTAATGGATGGCAGGTTGACCCAGTACCTACAGTGATAACATGATACTTGTATTCCATGGTGTCAGTGACATCTGTCCATACAGGGCATGTTTTCAAGCATGGTATGTCCTTTGTGGGTCACATTTGAAGACACCACAGGTGTTGCAGGTGTCCAGTGGGGAACATGGGGAAGGTAACCTGTTGGCATGTACGTGCCTATTGGACAGATGTTTGGTGTGCCATGCCCACTGTAGCACACTGCAATCACACCATGGTTACTATCAGTGAGCAATATGCAGGGTACTACCAACATAGCAGCTGTTGCCTAGGCAAGTGTGTATGTGTGTGTGTGTGTGTGTGTGTGTGTGTGTGTGTGTGTGTGTGTGTGTGTGTGTGTGTGTGTGTGTGTGCATGAGCCATGGGTTAGAAGTGTTATCTGAGTAATACTCTTTCTTCACCTGGCCCTGATGTCAAATGTAGAGGTATGGATATGCATCCCAGCCTGTTGGTTATTTCACATCTGTTATCCCTGTATGGTGGACATTGTGATATATACTAGGACCACCATATAAGAAATTTGCAAAACCCTCTCCCCATTGACTCCAGTTGTTACACACTCACAGCCACCTCCACACAGGATATGAATTACAAACACAGACACACACCTGTCATGTCAGATAGGACGCATAATGGGGATAACTGGAGTACTCCTTCCCCAAAGGTGTATTTCACAGTGAATGACATCAGCAGGATTGCCAAAGTAGGGCATATGAAGTGTAGTGAATGTGACTAGCCTAAAAAGCATTGCTCTCTACACAGACAGAGACAGACAGGCACACATACACACAGACACACACACAGTTGCCAAGTCTGGGATTAGAAATCCTACCTAACTATTTTATCACACTACAGCAGTATGCAGTTATAGGACATGCCACAGAGATAAGTGGGCTACAACCTACCCAAAGGTGTATTTCAAGGTGGATGACATCATCAGCCTTACCAAAGTAGGGCATTTGAATTGTAAGGAGTGTGACAAGCCTAAAAAACATTGCTCTCTAAGCAGACAAAGACACACACACACACACACACACACACACACACACACACACAGAGTTGCCAAGTCTGGGATAACAACCCCTACCTAACTATTTAATCACACTACAGCAGTATGCAGTTATAGGACGTGCCATGGAGATTACTGGGCTACAATCTTCCAAAGGTGTATTTCAAGGAGGATGACATCAGCAGCCTTGTTAAAGTGGGGCATTTGAATTGTAGGGAGTGTGAATAGCCGAAAAAGCATTGCTCTTTACACAGACAGAGACAGACACACACACACATACACACACACACACACACACACACACACACACACACACACACACACACTTGCCAAGTCTGGGATTAGAACTCCTACTTAACTATTTTATTACACTACAGCAGTATGCAGATATAGGACATGCCACGGAGATTACTAGACTACAACCTTCCCAAAGATGTATTTCAAGGTGGATGACATCAGCAGCCTTGCCAAAGTAGGGCATTTGAATTGTAGAGTGTGTGACTAGCCTAAAAAGCATTGCCCTCTACACACACACACACACACACACACACACACACACACACACACACACACACAGTTGTCAAGTCTGGGATTAGAACTCCTACCTAACTATTCTATCACACTACAGCAGTACGCAGTTATAGGATGCGCCACACAGATTACTGGACGACAAGCTTCCCAAAGGTCTATTTCAAGGTGGATGACATCAGCAGCCTTGCCAAAGTAGGGCATTTGAATTGTAAGGAGTGTGACTAGCCTAAAACCATTACTCTCTACACAGACAGAGACAGATAGACACACACACACACACACACACACACACACACACACACACACACACACACACACACACACATATACACAGTTGCTAAGTCTGGGATTAGAACTCCTACCTAACTGTTTTATCACACTACCACAGTATGCAGTTATAGGATGTGCCATGGAGTTTAGTGGGCTACAGACTTCCCAAATGTGTATTTCACAGTGGATGACCTCAGCAGGCTTGTCATAGTAGGACTATGGGGGGCAGTGTGAGCCATAACCCATTATCTAGGGGTTGACACATCACATGCAGGCACAAGCAGGGCCATATTCCATAAGTACATGCCTACAGCTGCTAGATGACTACTTTCTTGTACAGTCATATTGCACAGCTAGCACTTGCACCACACAGTTGGTACTGCTGACAGGTACCATTGGCTAGTATCTACAGTGAGTGACATCTGAACCTCATGTGGTTGTAGTCATTTGGGTGTGTGCTGGGTGGGACAGGCCTGGATGGCTTCTTGTCACAGTCACTCTCTTTCACACATCTATGTACTTCTACTTTTGGCTTATTATAGTGTGTTGTCCTTGGATATATGTCTGCATTCCTATCTACTGTGTGTGCAAAACATGAGTGGTGCATACTGAGGAGTGTCTGCACTAACATCTGCAACTGCCAGCTATGTCTGGCCCACAGTTGTTTGCAAACATGGGCTTCATGTGTGTAAGTGTGTGGGCATGCCCAGTATGATCTTTCAGTATGTTGTTGTCTGACATTGCCTTAATTTCTCTAAGTGTGTGACTGTGCACAGTATGCCGTTATGTATTGTATGTGTGGATTGCTTCCAGGTAGTTTGTACTCCAGTGCAGACCTTTGTGTTGTACACTTACAGGTAGCAAACTGTTTCTGCAGGGTATCCATCGATCATTGAGCAATATGGGGACAAAGTGTGCAGGGGATAGTGTGTACTGTAGGTGATTGTGTCTGTGCTGCTTCAGCTACATGGTACTGCTGTTAGCAGAGATATTTAGACATGTATACTGTTATACACTGTGATGTTTTCTGTCCTTGTGTACTGTCAGGTGGACATTCCTGCTCACAGTGATGTATTGGGGGACAAGGGTGACTGCAGCTATGTGTGGTATTGTGGGCAGATGCCTACCTATTCATGGTAGGTAATGCCATCCTGGAGGGGGTGCTGTAGACACTTGCTGCTGGGTCAGTGTATCTGGTTCAGCACCTTGGTACAGTGCTGGCAGGGGATCCCACACATGTACATCCATCAACATGACAGTATGGCCTTATATTGCTATGGCAATACCTCACAGCTATACAGATTTGCACAGGTTACCCAGAGGCAGGGGCCATGAGCCAGGACATTGCCCCTATTGTGGTGTATGGGCAGGTATGAAGGTACCCATGTATGTGTTTACAGCCAGGGATAGTGTGTGAATTCAGCCTTGTGTCGGACCATGCACATTCCATACTGCCCATGCTCCCACCTCCCCCTCAGTTATTCTCTTCCTTACATTATGCATATATTCTCTGATACTTTCATTATGGTTATCATCCCATTAATGCTGTGTGTTGGTGTTGGTTGACAGTTCATGCAGTGGGACATGGTGGACATGTTACTGTGGTTTGTCCACATCGCCTTGCATATGGCATATGTGGAGTGTGTTGTGTTGATAATTGGGTGTCCATGACATAGCATGCATTAACAGTACGTGTGAGACAGGCCCTTGGCAGAGGCCTGTGGGCCATTAGTTGTTGATGCGGGTCAGATGTGGCAGGCCGTTGCATTCTGTCTGTCCTGCAGTCTCAGACCACCAAACAGTATATTCCCCTGGGGTGATAGGGTAGGTGTGCTAGGTGTTCACGCCAGTGCCTTCTATCACTCTTGATCAGGTGGTGTGGATGCTGGCAGGGTGCTACCTACAGCTGGCGACACACTTGCATGGGACACCTGCACTGCATGCTGCATTCTTTCATTTTGCCATATACAGCTGGGGTCATATTGTACCCATTCCCCATAGCAGGGGTACAACCAGAGGGGTATCTGTGGGTGGTGTTTGCTTGAGGTTGGTGCATGTGTGCTATGGACACTACTTGCATCTGACACACAGATATGCATTGGGCATTCCAGTTATGCTTGCATGTGCAGGTACATCAGCTGTTTCCCAATACATGAATCCTACCTCCTTTGTGATCTGCAAGTGTTTGGGCAGACAACACCGGTGTCCCCTACTACAGGACCAGATAACGTGATGTATACCTGTTTGTACTATTCCAAGGGTGTGTCCATTTGACAGTGACACAACATATACTGTATGTCTGGGGAACTTTCCCCTGTGTACTGATTGTATATCTAGCCCAACAGCCATGCCATGTTAGTCTTTCAGATGGTGACACATATTGCCACCATACATATGCAATGGCTTACTGGTAGCTTGTGTTATACTGGTGGGTATTGTGTTTGACACTGCAGTTGTGAGGACTTGTCCCTGTCATCAGCGATAGTGGGCAATGACCACCAGGTCTTACCTCAACATGCATACATACCAACCACTCTCACACAATATGAAAAACACACCAACCTAACACACACATACCTGCATATTGTGCAGATGCTACAACCTACCCTGCTACCTTGGCCACCTCTGTGCATCTGTGCTCCACTGGTATTATACCTATACATATATGTTCCTACATTTCTACATAGGGTTGTGGGGGGCACACCTGACTGTTATGATGTGTGTACATCAGATTTGGGGAGGCACACCAGACCATTACTACATACATACGTAGGGTTGGAGGGAGCACACCTGACTGTTTCTACATTCCTACTCAGAATTGGGGGGGGGGGCACACCTGACTATTTCTACATTTCTACACAGGATTGGGGGGCACACATGACGGTTTCTACATTTTTACACAGGATTGGGGGGGGCACACTTGACTATTACTACATTTCTACACAGGATTGGGGGGGGCGCACCTGACTGTTATTACATTTATATGTAGGATGTGGGGGCACACCTGACACTTGTACACAATTGCTATGACTGTACTTGTACGTCAGGTACTCCATTTCATTCTGTATTCTAACCTAACATGCTGACTAGAGGCATATCAGTGTACTACAGGTCTTAGCTTTGATTGACCTACATATTAGTTTCTGACTTCCTACCCTTCAGAACTAACATCCCACTGCCTTACCTGTTGCAGTCTGTCTGTGTAGGCCTGAGGGTAGGTTACCCATACGCATCATTCAGAGGCCATAGCACAGTCTTTTTGTGTTTGTCTACACTTGTCCTACTGGCTGTGACTGTTGTTGGGCATGTGAGCCCCCTCTGACTGGCATGTGTGAGTCACTTACCTTGTGGGTGTCCCAGTATTTAGGGTGGTGCTGCAGGGCTGCCTATGTCGGATGCACATAGTATACTTCCTACACATGGTTGAGCACAGGTAGTGTCATGTTTGGCATCCCTTTCACTGTATGTGAGAGTCAGAGAGAGATGTTATTCCCTGGGTCCCTCCTGTGTCAGTGTATGTGCTATGTGTTGCCTCTTTGCCAAGGCCAGGGCATACTGGGAATGTCTCCTTCTGCCTACTGAGGCAGGCTCAGGTTGTTCCTCCTCTGAGCCACTCTGTGCCTGTGCAGGCCTTGGCAATGGTGTGGGGCTGTTTGGACCTGCCCCGTGCTGTTCTTGCTGCAGGATCATATTGTGCAGCATGGCACATACAATGACAATTTGGGTACATGTAGCTGGTGAGTACTGCAAGGCTCCACCGGATGTGTCCAGGCACTGGAACCGTGATTTGAGCATCCCAAACACATGCTTTATTATAATTCGGGTCTGTGTGTGTGCCTCATTATGAAGTTCTTGTTTGGGTGTGTGTGCATTTCTGATGGATGTTATCAGCCATGGCTCCAGTGTGTATCTAGCATCCCCCACTAGGTGACTGTCAGGGATGTCCCCATTGGCAAATCTCTGGTACAGCTGCATCAGATACCAGATGTGGGAATCGTGATAGCTTCCAGGGCAGCCAGCACACACATTCATTATTATGCCCTGGGAATTGCACATGACCTGTCAGTTGATGGAGGGGAAGCCCTTGCGGTTGATGTAGACCCTACCCCGCTCACCGGGTGGTGCTTTGATGCATATGTGTGTGCAGTCTATAGTACCCACTACCTCAGGGTATTCTGCTATTTGGTGGAACAGTTTCATATTGCTGGCCAACGCCTGACTGGTGTTAGGGAAATATACGTGCTCACTGGCATGTGCTGACATGGCATCCAGTAACTGGTGGAGTACCCTGAATGCTAATGCCTGTGTGATCCCCATCATATCCCCAGTTGGCCTTTGGAAGGTACCTGTAGCTAATATTCTTAGGCCTACACATACCTTGGTATCTACTGGGATGGGTTCCCTTCTGTTAGTTTTGTGTCTCAGGCATGGCCGGCACAGCTCAACAATTTGCTGTAGGAGGTCGCTGTTCACCCTATAGTGCTCCAATATCTCCAGCTCATGTAGCCCCTGATAAGTTACCCTGGGTCTGTGCACTCTTCTCCATTTCCTCACTGTGGGCTGGTCGACAGCATTCACATCCTCACCACCCTCAGCCTCTTCCACAAGTTGTCTTATGATAGCTATTGCAGCCCCTATCATTTTGTTGTTTTGTCTGTTAAAACTTCCCCGCTTGTATAAACCAGTGGTGTATAGTATGGGAAAAACCAGAGTGGAAGGTGTTTGCATAGTTTATAGCAGTGTTCTGGGCTAGACTGGTCTGCTACCAGTGTAATTGGCTGATTCTGATACATTTCACCTGCCAGCTATGCTAGTTCTCCTTGATTAACGTCTTACTGCTGTTTTCCCTTCCCATTGCCTTCCTGTTTAAGCCCAGGGGTGTGCTATGCAAGCACAGTGCTCAAATGTGCACAGAGCTGCTATTTCCTGGTTTACCTTTTTTTTTCCTTTAAAACTCAGTGAATGGCATGCACACCTGCTTAGGCAATGTAAAGAGTGCTAGGCAGACTCAGACACACCCCCTTGCCTAGCTGTGCTAAGCTAGGAACAAACCTGAGCCACAGGGCTACAATGTGCTTACAGTATGCCTGGTTCCTAGAATTTATAAACTCAAATGCTATGGAACAACTTGTTACCACTCCCACAAGAGGGGAAAACATACTGGACCTGATCATCACCAACATGGGGACTCTATGCTCCAGACCAGAAGTGTATCCCTCACTGGTAAGATCAGACCATAAACTAATCTCACTGGATATTCACATCCTGACCCCACCCCCTGCCTAGAAAACCACAGTGAAAACTTCTAAAGCAAATTTCACACTCCTCAAAACCGAGGTGGAATCCTTCAAAGCCCCCGGGCCTGTGGAAAATACGGCCCAGACCGCAGAATCCTTTATAAACGCATTCTATGAACACCTTCAGGAATGCATGGATCATGCGATCCCAAATAAAACGAAGACCCAATCCTCCAAAGGCAGACATCCTGTCTGGTGGACCCCAGCCAAAAACAAACTATACAATAGAAGGAGGAAGCTACAAAATGATAGAGCAAAATCCCAAAAAGGGAAGGCATCACTGATCAGTATTATCAAAAAACTACGGGCACTCATAAAATTGTCTAAGGCTAGCTTCGAGAGAAAAATTGCACAGGACACTAAGGATAATCACAAGGCTTTCTTTAGTTATGTTAGGAACCTGGGTGGTAATTCCCAGATATTCTCAGAATTAGTCCAAAATGACAAAAAATACACTGAACCCACAGACATTGCCAACATCCTAGCTGACAGGTTCAGCGCAAACTCCCCCCCCCTCCCAACCAAAAGGGCAAATATCTATCCCAGCAGAGTGCTGCCCCCCTGACATCTCAGATGCTCAGGTAAGAACCACCCTCTCCAAAGCAAAAAACACAGCATCAATGGGACCAGACGGTGTCCCAGGCTGCATCCTACATGAACTCCAAGAAGAGCTAAACCCAAACATAAAACTACTGTTCAATCTCAGCCTTACTACAGGATATGTGCCCAAAGAGTGGCGTACAGCAACAGTTGTCCCTCTCCACAAAGGTGGTGCCTCAACGGATCCTGGAAACTATCGCCCCATAAGCCTGACTAGCTTGGTCTGCAAAGCTATGGAAAGGATCATCATGGACCTCATAAATAAAGATATTGGGGACCTACAGACACTGGATCCTGCCCAGTTCAGCTTTGTTAAGGGCAGATCCTGCCTCTTAAACCTGGTTGATTTCTTTGAAACAGTCACCAAGGCCATTGACGAGGGGAAGGTGGTCCACACAGCCTACCTGGACCTTGCAAAAGCCTTCGATACAATATCCCACTCGGGCATTATAGATAAGCTCACCAGCTTAAATATAAACCCCTATGTCACTAGATGGATTGCAAACTGGCTCAAGGACAGAACCCACATGGTTAGAATTGCTGGAGCCATGTCAGACTCCAAACCAGTTACAAGTGGTGTCCCACAAGGCTCAGTCCTGGGACCTCTCTTGTTCGGTATATATTTCTCGGAGGTACAGGCCAACACGGAAGGACTGTGGCTGACCAAATTCACAGATGACTGCAAACTGGGCGCCATAATCGACTCTCCAGCCGACACAAGCATCCTCCAAAAGGACCTCATAGAAACAGACAACTGGTGCCAGAGCGATGGCCTCAAGCTAAATGCCAAAAAGTGTATAGTCATCCCCTCTGGCAAAAACAAAGTGCCCACAAATTACCACATAGGTGGTAATCCATTAAGTACAGAAGAAATAATTAGGGACCTGGGGACCCAAGTTGATAGCAATCTCTCATTTGACAACCACGTGGTCAAAGTGGTTAGAAAAACATTTTATATAGCCCACCTAATCATGAAGGGATTCACATCTAGATCAGGGGAGGTCATCGTGCCTCTTTACTCATCCCTCATCAGGCCCATAATTGAGTACAATGCCCTTTTGGGATGTACCTTACCAGACACCTGCAGCAACTGGAAAGACCCCAAAAGTACCTCACCAAGAGGATCAAAGGACTCAAACAGATGCCATATGCTGCCCGGTTAAAGAAACTCCAGCTCTACTCAGTGGCATACCACCTGTTCAGAGGCGATCTGTGCCTGACATATAAAGCCATGTCCAACCCAGAATTAATGGACATGCTGCACCTCAGAAAATCCAAATCCCATCGAGCTACGTGTTCGAGAGACTTGAACCTCAGCACTGAAATAAATAGGACATGCTGGAGGGACAGATTCATAACCCAGAGGCTCCCTTCACTCTGGAATAAAATCCCAGTCCAGGTTAGGCAGAGTCCCTCATTCACTCTCTTCAAGAGGAATCTTGATGAGTGGATGGGAGATCGTAGGTTTACCCCGGCTATCACTTCTGTGTTACTGTTAGACAGAGGCACAGTATACTAACCTCAAAAAAAGGCATAGCAAAATTAATTTAAAATGGGTGGCGAAAGCCAAACACACTCTGGCTAGGCTTATAAATGCCCTAGGGCAGATAGCCTAGTATGAACCTATGAACCTATGAACCAATGAACACACCCCCTATGATGTCAGCTAACTCCTAGGCTTGCACCAAGTTATTCCTGCTCTTACACTGTTGGGTGTTGACTAGCATGCTGGTGAAATCTGGGATTCACTATCATTCCCCTCATTTGAATAGGATTGCCTGCTAATGCATAGTTACATGTCTCACACTGAGCCTCCCCCCTTAGCAACCACTACTCACTGACCATGTTGCCTTCTGCCTGCCATTGACTTTAATGGCAGAATAGTGATTTTAGTTAGAATGCTTATTTTAGGTTTATTTTCTTATTTTCCCCCCGATCCGGGTTGCTCATCGCTGCCCTATGCTTAAACAGCCGAGATCAGCTAAAATAAAATAAAAGTTGATTTTTTTTTTTTTTTATTTTTTAAACTGTTTTAAATGGCAATGACTTTATACTTGGCCATTGGCATACTTCCTGAATGATATGCACCCTTTATTTGGAGCTGTCACGGCTCCATTTTGGAATTTGCAGAAATGTACTTGGTTACTAACTGAGTACATTTCTGCAGATTATACTAGTCCTGCACGGCCGGTTTCCAGGTTCCTGGATCGCAAATTCACCTGATTTGCATAGATTTCACCTGCAAATGGGGTAATTTGCATACAGGGGCTGAGTCCGTGCAGGACTAGTGCAGGAGCGCTTGTGCACTAATCCTGCACGCCGTGCAAGGGTATATATACATATATATATATATATATATATATATATATATATATATATATATACATATGTCTATGTTTCTTGATTGAAATTTCACTATCTCGAACAAGAAACATCGAGACCTATTAAAGCGAAAGTGCACTACATCAAAAGTGCACTTTTGCAAAAGCCGGTTATCCAAAATGGAAAAAAAACAAAAAAAAGCTACTTTAAACAGTGTTTTGCAGGGGGGCAAGCCCCCCTGCACCCCCATGTGGGGGGGTTGTGCCCCTCACACCCACCCTACTTAAATATACTAACTCTGAAATTGTACTACGGTGGGGAAAAGGATATATTTCCTTATCCCCACTGTAATATCCTTCGGAGAACCGGCTTTAGCGAAAGTGCACTTTCAGTTTAGTGCACTTTCACTTAAGTGGGTTCGATCTTCTGGTTGTCAAGAAAGTATGTTTTCGACAATCAGAAGTAGACCCATAGATATATATATATATATATATATATATATAAATATATATATATATATATATATATATATATATATATATATATATATATATTGTTTAATTTATTTATTTTTATTTTATAAATACCATTTCATTCCATCTGTGAAGTGTCTCAATATATAATGCACTTTTAACAAATTATGCTTTTTTCTTAATATCAAAAGATTTTTTTATTTGTATCTTCTGTGATTATCTTTGCTTATGTTCTCTACCTTTTCTTCTGGTTAAGACTATGGCTGGAAAGTGTCCTCAGACAAGTTTATTAACCAAAGTAACATATTAATAAACATGTTAGTTTATTTTTGTTAAAAAGTTGAAGATACATTATATGAGTATGCACTGCATATATTTTGTGTAAATTGTTTGACTTTAGATGTTGGAAACAGCTTTTTCTTGTTTTATGTCAAGTATAAATAAAATGAAAAGAAAATAGTTTTATACCTGCAAAAGTAATTATTTGATAGATATGTTCACATCTATGAAAGTGCCATTTTTTATGCAACTAAACATGCTTTATAGAAAAGATTTTGGAGAGCAAAACATTTGCCACATAGTTTGACTTCAACTATTTTTGGAGCAGATTTATAAAACTGTCTTTTGGTTGTGTTTGAGAACAAAATGTTACACGTAGAATCTCACTGACAAATGATGCATCTATTTTCTGCAAAGATCATTTAGTTCCTATGAAACAAGACAATGCCCCTGACAACTTTGTAATCCTGGATGCAAGTATTCAGCAATCTCAGGATTCAGTTTGTTTAGAAGGAAACAAAAAGGAAAGAAAGGAAGAGGTTCACAACAAATAACAAGGAAGAAAAAGAAACTGACTGTAAAGAGAATATGTAGTAAAAAGGATTCTGCCTTGTTATGTAAGACACAGGTTACAGGGAATGAAGATATTTGTCTGTCAGGAAACCCTCAGTCTACAGAAAAAGGCATCACCTTTCCAATTGAAAAGGTAGAAAAAAGAGACAAGGGGCAGGTGAAAAGGAAGAAATCAAAACTGAACGTGGAAGGATTGAAGAACATTACTCTAAGAAAAAAGAAGAGAAAGACAGATGTTGACTACATGGCTCAAGCTGTGATTTTACAATGCCAGCTGGATGAGAATTTAATACTTCGTGAAAACAGTGGAATTAATAAGACTCATAGTGATGAAGAGCTATCCTTTGTAACAATTAATAGAGCAGATATTACTGTATTAGAAGCTGAAGAGTCTTCAGAGCCGGCCAGCAAAGATATTCTTGTAATTGGAAATTCAGTTATTAGAGGAACTGATACTTATATTTGCAGAGATGATATTGAACATCAAATAGTGTTATGCTTGCCAGAAGCAAGAATATAAGATGAGACAAGCCTTGGAATGCCTTAGTGTAAGGAAGTATGGATCTGTTTTTATTCATGTTGGTACAAATTATGTCACCTGCAAGGATTCTCTGATTGTTAGTAGGGAACTGACAGCCCTCCTAGATAGTATAGCTTGTACTTGTGTTAGAACATATTTTTGCAAATCACCTATAGAAAGGATAGTCAGGTCACTATGAATGAAAATATTTTTGGGGTAAATACCTACATGGAAAAAATGTCTTGTTTTTAAAATGGAAATGTGTAGAGCATCCAAGCATAGTTTTGGGCACACTTGTTCAGACAGGATGGTGTGTATTTGTCAAGATCAGGGAAGATAATTTGTGCAGCAGATATTTTGCAGTATTTGACAAATACTAGGCAGGCTTTTTGCCAGGTTGAAAATTTAACAGTTCACAGATAACAAGATTTGATGCATCTCTGATGTTTGTCAGTGCTAGGAGCATTAATAATAAAGTTTTTTTTTAATTGGAAAATTTACTATGTTCCACAAGATTGATGTTGCTATTGTTTGTGAATCATGGTTAAAGAACAGTGATTGGAAACCAGTTCTGTCAGGGTATAAATGTTTTTACTGTAACAGACATTCTAACAAAAGAAATCAGGTGGAGGTGTTATGATAGGGATTAAAGATAGCTATGAGACCTGTTCAGTGATATACCAATACTATAGACTGTGTAACCGTGACAATAAAGACAACCCTGGAACATATAACAATTGTTGGAGTGTAGAGACCACCAAAGTCAAGTGCAGATGACCTAGAGAAATTCATACATTTCTTACATGAAACACAGGAGGGAAGAATAATATTATCTGGGGACTTAAATTTACCAGAAACAAACTGGAATAATATTGATTCTACAATGTTAGTATGGAAATTATTTACAGCGTATATTTAGGGCAAACAATTGCTTCATATTGTAAAAAAAACTACCAGGGGATGGAACATACTAGACATTGTTTGTGTTCCCAAAGAAATTACTGTAACTTCAAGTCACGTTTTACCACCATTGATGTGCAGTGATCATGGGGTTATAAAGATTAATTTGTTGCTAGATAATTCTGCCAAAATGAAATCTAAGCCAATGCACAGAAGGTTAATTACAGCTTATATTGAAGAAAAACGGCCACTGTGTAAAACTAACTGGAGTGAGGTGTTCAGTGGAAAAATTGCAGATGAAATGTGGAATGTTTTGAAAGAGAAACTGAGCGCAAAAAATGTTTAACATCAGGATCTAGGCATATAACATCAGGGGGATATATTTCTATAAGAACAAGATAGCTGATTAAAGTTAAAGACAAAAATATAAGAAATGGAAAAGAGGTCAAACTACAACTTTGAAAACTGGAATAAACAAGTTGGATAAACAGATTAAGCATAGTGTGAGACAAGATCAAGAAAAATTTGAAGAAAATGTATATAAAGATATTTTTATAGGTACATAAGATGTGGAAGGAGTAAAGACACACAAATTGATAAACTGTGCGCAGATTCTAGATACAACTGATATACTGGCTCAAAGACAGAACCCACAGAGTGAGAGTTGCTGGAGCCATGTCAGACTCGAAACCGGTCACAAGTGGCATCCCACAGGGTTCTGTCCTGGGACCACTTTTGTTTGGTATATACTTTTCTGAGGTACAGGCAAACGTGGAAGGACTATGGCTCACCAAGTTTGCAGACGACTGCAAACTGGGCGCCATAATCGACTCTCCAGCTGACACAAACATCCTTCAAAAAGGTCTCACATAGACAGATAACTGGAGCCAGCGCCATGGTTTAAAGCTAATTGCCAAAACATGTATAGTCATACCCTTTGGCAAAAACAATGTGCCCACAAATTACCACATAGGCGGAAACCCATTAAGTACAGAGAAAGTTATTAGGGACCTGGGGACCCAAGTTGATAGCAATCTCTCCTTTGAAAACCACATTGCCAAAGTGGTTAGAAAGACCTTCTACATAGCCCACCTCATCACGAAGGGTTTCACATCTAGATCAAGAGAGGTAATCATGCCCCTTTATTCATCCCTCATCAGGCCCATCATAGAATACAATGCCCCTTTTGGGATGTACCTTACCCAACACCTGCAGCAATTAGAGAGACCCCAAAAGTATCTCACCAAGAGGATCAAGGGTCTCAAACAGATGCCATATGCTGCTCGGTTAAAAAAACTCCAGCTCTACTCAGTTGCATACTGCCTACTTTGAGGCAATCTATGCCTGACATACAAAGCTATGTCAAATCCAGAATTAATGGACATGCTCCACCTCAGTAAATCTAAATCCTTTAGATCCACACGCTCGAGGGACTTGAACCTCAGCACAGAAATAAATAGAACTTGCTGGAGGGACAGGTTCATAACCCAGAGGCTCCCTTCACTCTGGAATAGAATTCCAGTTCATGTGAGGCAGAGCACCTCACTGAATCTCTTCAAGAAGAATGTCGATAGGTGGAGGGGGGATCGTAGGTTTGTCCCAGGGATTGCTCCCATGTCACTATTAGACAGAGGCACAGTAAACTAAACCTTAAAAAGGGCACAGTATATTCAAATCAAGGGGTGGCGTAAGCCATACAGAATCGGGCTAGGCTTATAATTGCCCCAGGGCAGATAGCCTAGTATGAACCTATGAACCTATGAACCTATAGTTATATTTACAAAATCTTATTCAAAGCAGTTTGGCTCCACAAAAGGGGTGATAAGTTGTCCGAGTGACATCCAGTTAACTACAGACACTGGAATCAAATTAGGTTATATTGAAAACGAACTGTGCAAACTGGATCCAAACAAAGCACAGGGAGGAGACAGAATTAATAAAAATCACCAGAGAACACTTCAGCAAGAACTTACAGCACCATTATATCTATATATTATTCACTAGGTCATATAAATTTGGGGAGATTCCTCAAGATTGGAGACATCTGCTTATTAAGCCTGTCTTTAAGGAAAAGGGGATTAGGACAAACCCAGAGTAATATAGACCCTTAAGTCTACTTTGATATTGTGGAAAATAATGGAGAAGGTAATATTGGATAAGTTATTGTCAGAACTGGATAGGTTGGGACTTGAAACCGTATATCAACATTCATATGTTGAAAACAGATCTATTGCCACATGTAACATGATGTTCTATAACAATATAATAACAACTGTGAATGAAAAATTGTGCTGTGATGTAATTAATATTGATTTAACTTCAGCATTTGACAGGGTCATACACAAAACACTGATGAATAAATTAGTACAACCAAGTGTTGATGTACTCTTGATAAGATGGATAGCCACATGGCTTACAAATAGGACATGGCAAGTATCATACAGCAACTTGACAGGTGAAATCCTTGGTTACAGTCAGGGTGTCTCACAGGGCTGTCTTAGGTCCTTACTTGTTTAGATTATATATTTCATACCTAACGTTTTTCATCTAAGGTATCCTACAGTCTATATGTGGATGACCTGAAAATGGGTAAACTGATTACATGTGTTACAGATAAGGCATGTCTGCAAAATAACTTGACTAAATTGACCATTTGGGCACAGAAGAATAATATGCTGATAAATACATCAAAAACTAAACAGATGAGAGTTGGGAGACATAAATTGAAAGATGAATATTTAATACAGCACACAGTGATTGAAACTGTAGACTCATTTAAGGACCTAGGTATATGGTAGATTCAGCTATGAGTTTTTCTAATCATGTCAGCCAATTGGTTAATGATAGTTGTAGAAGTATAGATTGTATAAAAAGATTTCTAAGGTCTAGGAAATCAAAAATAATGAAGTCATTGTTTTGTTAGTTACATTAGACCCAAACTTGAGTATGGAATAACAATATGGAAACCTTATAAGAAAACAAGCATGATTAAACTGGAAAGAGTACAACGGAAATATACCAAGGGCATCCATGGATGTGAAAATTTAAGATATTATGAAAGACTAAAATATCTGCAGTTGTACAGTGTCTCTTATCTTATTTAGGTATATAGGGCATTTAGAGATAGCTACCTCTGGGAATGTTTGGGGTTATCAAAAAGTACTAGAGAATCATCAGACAACCTATGTAGAAGATTCTATAGGAATGAGTAGTGTAATAACTGGTTCTCTAACAGAGGAGATGATGCATGGAACAGATTGCCTAATGACATTAAAGCAAGTACTAGTTTAGATATTGTTAAGCACAGCTTGGACACTTATTATGAGAACAAGTGTTTTGGTATATTGGCAAGCTAGAAGGGCATTCAAGCCTGTGCTTGAAATATTTGTATGCATGTATGTAAATATTACTGAATGAATATAAATTCCATGGTATATTTCCTTTAAAACCAATGTTAAATAACAGGTCTTTGATTATAGGCTCATAGGTAAGTACTAGGCTAGCTGCCTTTGCAGACCATTTTATGTCCAGCCAGTTTCCTGTTTGGTACTTGAATTAACCTATCCCATTTGGTGTTAGATTGGCATTATTCATTCCATAGATTTATAGAGTAATAGATTCATAGACTGTTACTGGGCTAATGACACAGGGGGGGCCTTTCTAAGCCTAGCTAAGTTTTTCCTAAAGCTTAATGATGTGTTGTATCCAAATAGCTAGGTTGATACTGAACTAAGTTGACCTATTTAGTTATCTGTATCCAAATAGGACATTGAGCACCAGACATTTATAATCTACCTCTGTCCATAAGGGATATGGGTGCCAGGCCCAGTATACATTTCCTATTCTCCAGCCACTTGTCAAGGTTTTCTTTGACTTGGGTAATAGACAAATGCAGCTTCACATGGAGGGAAGCCTGTTTCATAGGAGGGGCAGTCTCTGGGAAACATATATGTCTCTCCAGTATGTTCTGTTTATGTCACAGACAAAATTTAGGTCCCTAGATCATGTATTTTGGTCCTCTTTGACTTATGAATATGTAGGAAATTCATAAGTATGGGGTTTGTGGATGCCTTGTAAGCCAGGCATAGATCACCACTCAGAAATCTATATGAGACTGAGTAGAGGGAAAGGGATTTAAGGCACTCTGCATAAATAAAGCAGGTTTATTACACCTTGTATTCTTTTGTAAGGAACCTTTAAGGTCGCCCTAGTTGCTGCAAATGCCTGGCCAGGTACTTACTGAAGGGAGCATTACTCTATGAATGGTCTAATAAGAGCAGAGTACAGTGGGATAATGACCGTTTTGGACCTAGACTCCATGCTCTTACTTATAAGATGTGCAACATAAAAGTATTTCCTCCCCACTGTTTTGACATGGTGATCGAAGGTAAGACTACTTTCTACGTCCGTACTGAGATTCCTGACCACTGGGTCTACTCTTGTGTATTATCAACATGGTAATTAGCCGGGATGGTTGACTTCCCAAAGGGTACAATTATGCATTTCTTAACACTGAGTTTAAGACCATGACTTTGGCATCATTTGTTAGTCAGAGATAGACCTTCTTGAAGAATGATAGTGTCTGCACAGGAGTCAATGATAACCCCCAGCTTGCAATTATCTGCAAATTTAGTCAGCCATAAACCTTCAGCATTTTCTTCCATTTCAGAAAAATAGATGCCAAAAAGGAGCGGGCCAAGTACCGAGCCCTGGAACACTGCGCTAGTGAATGGACTCTTGGTGGAGGTGGCCTCACCTATTTTCACTTCCTGGGTCCTATCAGTGAGCCAGTTGGCTACCCAGTGAGTGATAAAAGGGTTAATACCTAAAATAGTGAGCTTGTTTTTAATGCCTGAATAGGATATTGTATCAAAAGTCTTGGTCAGGTTGGGGTAAGCAGTGCGCACAGTCATAAATTCATCCAATGCTTTGGTGACCCTCTCAAAAAGTCCACCAGATTTAATAGGCATGACCTTCCTTTAACAAATCCAAGCTGTGATGGCTCTAGTGTTTGCAGATAACCTATGTCCTCATTTATCAAGTACATAATGATTCTTTCCATTGTCTTATATATATAAGGCTGGCAAGACTTATGTGCCTGCAGTTACCTGGATCAGTGGCTGAACCACATTTGTGCAGGGGAATAATTGCAGCCATATTCCATTCCTTAACCATAAAACCTGACTATAGGCTCCAACTAAAAAGTGATTCAAGTGGACCAGAGGGGTCATGTTTCATGATATTTATGAGATGTTATCAGGGCCCATCAATGCAGTGGGCATTCCAGTTGTTACATGTATCTGGACCGATAAATGCCAAAGGGGGCATTATACTCAACGACTGGCCTACTGAGGCCAATTAATATGTAATGATTTTTAAAAAGCTTTAGTATAAGTGCTCAAATGCAGTTAGCTGGTAGCTAATTTGCTTTTTGCTGCTAGATCAAAATGGCAAGTGGCCTAATTCCCACTAGCCTGATCCTAGTAAATTACATAGCCTTTCTATAACCAGATTCTAATAAACTACATAGCCCTATGAGAACCATCACTGTAAGCCTAAAACTCCACCCAGTCTCTAAGCCTAACTATAATCCAAAGCCTCAATTGAAAGTCCTAACCTTAAAACTCCCTCTCACTCCCTAAACCTTAATTCCCATCCTGGTCCTTTAACCTAAATTTGTCAATCGCTGCCTAACAATAAACACCCCTCCCACTTCCTAGTCCAAAATTCTCAAATATTTCTTTAACTGTAATCTCCCGAGTGTTACCTAAACATAAATTCCATGATCACTCCCTAAGCCTGATATAAACCCTGATCCCTAACCCCAACCCCAGGATTCAACAAACTTCCATGCAAGAATAAACTATTCTTGCATTGACTGGATCATTCCCATGCAGCATGGCAGTGCACCTTGTATATGCATGAAGGCACACTGCCATGTTCTAATACGGGCACAGGTCTGTGTGTGAGCACACGGGGCATGTCTGAGAGCAGTGCTCTTACAATACGCACCCCCTCTGCACTCCAGAATTGCCATTCAGCAATTCAAAAGCAGAGAGGATGTCTGCTGACACTGTAAGTGTCCATGGCATACCTCCAACCATACAGATTATCATAGAATGTCAAGATTTAAGCCTCATATATGTGTGCCATCTAAAATGTGTACTGCAGTAGCAAATAGCTGATGAGTAAAGTCTGTAAACAATGGCAGAACATTTGAGTGTAAGTCTCCACATCCATCAGAAAATTCACGCTAATGCAAAACCTAGTATTCTGTCAGCTGTCTAAGTTTGTAAGAGCAGTATTTAAAAACTGTCCCTATGTGTCCCCACATCATGTAAGGCTTTGCCCAGATTGTTTGCTCTAAGAGGTTGAGAGGTATGACTGCATACCCTCTATAAAATTCATGTTAATGCAAACCTGTCATCCCCTCAACATTCTAAGTGTGATGGAACATAAGCACAGCCCCCCACATTAAACAAAATAAAACACGTAATTTAATAATTTTTTTTTCTGTCTGCAATAATGTTTAAGTGTAGCTGCGTGGGTGTGTGCATTGCACAGGTGTGCTTAGCATAGCTTAAATATCCGAAGAAGCTAAATAGGAAATATGAATAAAACAAGCAGCCCACAATAGTGTAGTGGTTAGAGCTTCTGCTTTTTGCATGCAGGCATGCATGGTTTGAGCCCCAATGAAGTATGTTCACCTTTATATATGAAAGAAGCTGTAAAAATGATATGTTTTAATAAATGAGGTAGTAAATACTATTTATCACCCAGGGTAGTGTAGCAGATCCAAAAATGAGATGTCAGTCCAGAAAGGATGTGAAACACCCATATAAACACAAGTGCCCCATACAGTAGAGTAACATAAGAATAAATGTAATGAAATCACATAGGGGGATGTCAGGGAAGGTAAACATAAAATTATTTAATATGTCAGTAATGATGATTCAATCCCATAAAGCTAATAGTATATAAAATTAAATTTGAGCCATGTGTAAGCATTGCTTAAATATAAATGCTAAGCAATGAGTAGTCCAGCTAAATGGGTTTGTCCATTGGTAAGCACTGTGCCATATGCCCCTTTAAGCACTGTCAACCTTAGCTAAGCTGGGTTTGCCCATCACTTAGCTCAGCTCAGCATATTCAAATTAGACTAATCATGGCAAAGGGTGGGAATCCAGCCCTACTTAAACCCACATGTGGGAATACAGCCGTAACCAGTTGTAGCTGATCACTGCAGGCCCTATGGCTGGTGGAGAAGGTGTTTGCTTTTGGGTGCAGCTTTGGGGCATTCAGGAGTCCAGGGTCATGGTTGGACTCTGTAAAAAAACATGAAGGGTGACTACTGCAGGACCAGTAACAGGGCTCCCAACACAAAGCCGAGGCCTGGGACAGTCTCGCTTATGACCTCACCAGTGCAACTGGCATCCGTCAAAATGGTGAGCAGATCTAGCATCACTGTGCTGACTTGGAGTGAAGGAAGAGGGACTTCTTGGAGCAGTGTGTCCAAGATGGTCAGGCTCGGAATGTCCCAACAGTGTGTAAATACCACTATCAATTCTCATGTATCATAGTCCAGCCTAAGTATGACACGGAAATGTATGCATAAATGCTTCTCTAAATCCTGTACAGCTGCAGAAGAGAGGGCTGTGAACTTGGAAGCCCATGCCAGCAGGCTGCTAAGGCTGCTTCACGAGGTTGGTGGGTAATAATCTAGCTAGTAGTAGTCAGGGCAAATAAATAGAATGCAGTATAATGTCACTTGCCAGTTTTTATAATGTGTACAGTTTGTACTGAATAAACAAGACACGAGTAGAGTAATACTGATGTACAGGATCTATATGTATATATATATATATATATATATATATATATATATATATATATATATATATATATATATAGATATATATTTATATATATATATATCAGTAAAGGTGTAGCGGTACCTGTCAATAAAACTCTAAAGACCAGACTGTTGTGTATTCTTTGGTATATGGTAGTTTGAATGTAAATGTGTAATGTTAATGTTAACATATTAGCTATAAGAAATGTTCCATGCACCAAGATCTGGTCCCTGAATAGTAATGCTGTATTAACCATTGTTTTCCATACTGTAATATGTCAAGTTCATCAAAATGGAAATAAATAAATAATAAATAAAATAAGGTCTGACTACAGAGTATAACAAGCATCTGCCATTAATAAATATCAGAATTACAAGGGATATTGTCCAAACAACATACTATGATGCTGAAAACAGTCATGAAAATACAGCATTTTCTTGGTAGCTCATTCTGATGAAACACAGCCTTGTGTTCTTTTTTTGCACAAGCCGGTATGGTTAAAATCCCGGAGTGCTGTTAAACTGTATGAATAATCTCATCCAGGAATATGTGACTGTGTGTAGAAACAGTCGGGTATTGTTAACAGAAATTCTCTCCACAGGTCTGCCAGGTAAGAAAAGGTATAAATGAGCTGTAAGAAGCCTGTAATTATACACTGTGCGCAACACCCACTGTCCAACCCCAATGCTGCAAATGATAGCAAGAGAAGTATGTACACCAAGTAGTCCCTTCCAAGAAATGTCCCTCAAGGGTCACTATCACAGCTAGTGGTCACTGCAGGCAACACCCAGGGTGACCAATAGAAATTAAGGTGGATTATGGGACTAGCGCACACGCACACACACACACACACACAAACATACACACGCACATGCACACAGTTATGACTGCACATCTGTAACATTTACGATGTGAATACGTGTAGAAACAGTCAGGTAGTGTTAAAAGATATTTCCTCCACAGGTCTGTCAGGTAAGAAAAGGTATGAATGAACTGTAAGAAGCCTGTAATTATCCACTGTGTACAACACCCACTGTCCTACCCCAAGGCTGCAAATGACAGCAAGAGAATGACGGGGTCTATATTAAATTTTTGAAAGCCGACATTGTCGACACGAGAATAGCGAAACTGCAGAACATCGAAGAGGTAAACAGAAATCTCCGTAAGGGGAGATTTCCATTTACTTCAATGAAGTGCGGTCTTGGAGTTGGTATATTTAAGTAGTGGGGGGTGTGGGGGGTGCAGGGGGCTTGGCCCCCTGCCTACACTGTTTATTTTTTTGTTGTTGTTGTTTTTATTTTTTTCCACTCTGCCTACACCGTTAATTTATTTTTTTTGTTGTTTTTATTTTTTTTTCGAGTATTCGATGTTTTAACAGTTTGATCACTAAGGGTCAAACTTTAGTGATTCAAACTGTTAAATATTCAATGTTCTAATATAGACCCAAATGACATATACCAAGTAGTCCCCTCCAAGAAATGTCCCTCAAGGGTCACACTGTCACAGCTAGTGCTCACAGCAGCCAACACCCAGGGTGACCGATAGAAATTAAGGTGGATTATGGCACTAGCACACACACAGTTATGACTGCACATAAGTGATCTTGACTATGTGAATATGTGTAGAAACAGTCAGGTACTGTTAACAGATATTTCCTCCACAGGTCTGCCAGGTAAAAAAAGGTATAAATGGGCTGTAAGAAGCCTGTAATCATACACTGTGTACAAACATACCACTGCCCAACCCAAGGCCATAGGTCGATGTAAAGTGAGGTAATACCTGTATAGTAATGATTAGAGCAATGATCATTAAAGTTGTGAGCACTTCAAACATATACAGTTGATAACATCTCTTTCTCTCCCTCACCTTATCTACACCAATAATCTAAACACATAAATCAATGGGTATGTTTTTCACCAAACTTATTGTTGGGACATATGTCCTATTGTTCTACGAATATTGAAATGTTTTTTCTATCAAAGTTCCTTGTACAAATACTATCATTGGTGGCCTGTTGCTATCAATGTAACCTGCATGCCGTTATAATGCCCACTGTGGTTCCATATATGCATGTGTTCTGTTTGCTATGCAACTGTTCCAAATCTGTTGTTTTGGGTTAATGGGAATACTCATGCATGCTGTTATAACTAATCCTGGAATGTGTTTTGCATGACTAACTAACATATGTTCTACAACTGCAACACCATAGCACATCTGGGAAGGTTGATCCCAGTGGATCTGCCCCTCCCACCTCATCTGGCCATAGCACCAGGCCCTAGCACATCTGGGACCAACCCCATGACCTCCTCGTCCACTGGTCCTGCACCACCTGTGGGTGGAACTGCCTCAGGGGATGGGGCTCATCCCCCCCTAGTGCGGGCATGGACAGGATACTGTCATCCAAAGCCAGGTCCAGGGTCTGGTGCATAGTGAGCTCAGCAAGGAATTTGGAGATCTGCTACACCAGCTTGAGGGCTGCATGGCACATATAGAGGGTCAGCCTGACATACCTGCTCAGCCCCCAGCACAGCCACCTTCTGGGCTGTGAAGGTGCAGTGGTGACTGCCTATGGGTGGGGACCTCAGTCTCACTGTATCCATTTCGGGGCTCGGGGGGCATCCGTTTACCCAACCACCACTCCCGTCCAAGATGTTTACCCTCCACATGAGTCATATACCACCAATGTCTGCTGTCTTGTCTGTCTTGTTTGTCTACCTACACAACCTACCTACCCAAATATACCTACTATCCTTCCCCAACATCCCACTCTCACCTTAAAAAAAAAAAAGTGCAACCTGTTCCCACAAAAAATGTTGCCCCATACATAGCTGTCCATTTTGCACATGTGTCTACTGGACACATGTAATCTGGTCTAATTGGCTTCACAACACATTATTATTGCCCTCACGCCTCTCTCCGGGGTTTGAGTGTCCAAATTTAACTCCAAATTCTGTATACATGCACAGCTGTTGCTGTAGAAAAAATGGACTGCTATGGACCTTCCCTACACCCATACTGCACATCCCTAGCTATCTTTCATATTGTTTTTCCCTCTTGTGCCCCCTTTTTCACCACTTTCCTATCACCCTTTTCTTCTTTTCTTTTAAAGAAATTAGCATGGGGGGTAAGCGGGTGTAAGCAGTAGTAAGCGGGAGTAAGTGTGTTTGTGTGGTGCTAGCGAAGCTAACTCAGATTATGCACTTTTAGGGCAAACTGTGTGTAAGCATAGTTAACCGTAAGTTAGCATTGCTTACTGCCATGCAAACCTGCACAAACCCACTTACAACTGCTTAAAAGTGCCTTAATCACTCTGTATCCAACAGCCCTTCTTCTGGTCAGCAACAAAATAAGCAGATCTGTTAAGTCTTGAGCTTGGGATGCTATACACGATAGTCACAGCATTTTAACACTAGGCCATCTTAGCAGTGAGATGTTAGGATTTTTTTTACAACATATCATGAAGTATAGTCAGTTTACAATAGGAAAGACACACTGTGCAATAAGGAATGATTGTTATTTACAAATAAATACATGAAAAAATATATTTACATATATAGAGAGATAGATATGTGTGGAGATACATATACACACACACACACACATATATATATATATATATATATATATATATATATATATATATATATGTATAACAATATATAGATATATTACCAAGAAATACTGACGTGTATATATGTGTGTGTATATATATATATATATATATATATATATATATATATATATATATATATATATATATATATGCATACATGTCTATAAATGCCTGTACAAACATATGCTGCTGATAGACCACCCATAACTGGCGCAGCATGTACAGTTGGATATGAAAGGATGCATGACACTCACATTTGCCCCCACCCCAGTCCAAATAATAAGTGAAAAACCATGATAGGCCATAAACAATGGCCAGACATATACAGTGAACTCTTAGCAACACAACTACAATGAGTGAAGATAGTAAACAAAACTACAAACAGTCAGTAATTCACACAAGTTCATTTTACACTATGTCTTTGCCAAAGCCTTAAAGGAGTAACACATTACAAGAAATACTTGCCTTAATTAGAAGAAGCAATTAACACTTAAGAACATTTAAATACACAGCCTCTAATTATACTCCTCATTCAAACTCCTAGGGAATAAAGTATCACATTTAAAAACATACATTCATTCTGTACATAACAATTGTTCTTTTATGACTGTTTGACTAAACTGAGAAACAGAATTTTTCCAAAGCAGTACCTTGTAACCCACTACACTTTATTACCTGTATATACACAGTCTCCAATTACACTACACATTCAACCCCCTAGGGGATAAAGTATCACATTTAAGAATTTAAACTGATTCTGTACATAACAATTCTTCTTTCAGGACTACTACCCCCATGGTGGGAATTATTGAAATGTACAGCTATAGAACTGTCTTCTTCCTCATCAGTAATATCTGTAACATGTTCTAACAGCCTAGTTTTAAAACACTTCTTACTCTCCCCCACATAAAATATATTGTAGGGGCATCTAAGAGCTTTCTCCATACACCAACCTCTTGAATGTTGTCTACCCTTTCCCCTCAGCAGAAATTACAGAACAAAATAATGGTTGACCCTACCTAGCAACCTCCTACTGTATAAGTCTACAAAAGCAGCAGTATCCAATCAATATGGAGAATGGTTTATTCAATGTAGACCAGAACAAAAGCTAAAACATTCAGATACAACACAATAAAGTCCAATAAAACCAACGGTGGTAAGCGCTTTCAGGTTATTACCCTTCTTCAGACAATGCTTTCCAAACATAGAAACATATTTAAATCTTTTAACTACCAATCACAATTCAGTATTAAATCTGCCTTTTCTTTAGGGTGGGCTTTATTAGAATGACCTCATTGAGGCCAGGATATCTGTGTGCTGTCAATTCTATAATCCACCTAATTTCCTCACACTCTGTCTTATTCACTGTATTACCCTCCTACCATATGGTGTCTGTACCAAGCCTGACATAATTTTGGACAGAGGCCCAAAAACATGGCCATACTTTAAATATTGCTGTTATACACTGAAAAAACTTGCTGGTGTTATAGGGTTTGTTGTAACATATCTTTTCTGAGGGATAAAAAGTCTGAAACACAAAGGGATGTTGGCATGTACTGATTGCAATCACCAGAGTATGCTACTGATTTGCAAAGGAAAGCACCTGTTTGGAGAACAGACCTAACATAACAGGCAAACCTCTGGCCATTATGTGGATAGCCCTACAGTTGAGAGCTATGCAGACACAGAACTTTGTCAGACTGAAACCCATGCAGAAGTAGCATGTTCAGACATCCCTGTTAAACAAGCAGCATTCAAAACATATAACAGCAATACTCACATTATGCCCCTAAGTCTTGAATCTTCTCCAACATTTAGTTGGCTTGTCTCAACAGGTCTTGTTCTAAGAGGTGTTAGCTCACACACCTCCAGGATCTCTTCCTCACAGGTAAGGGAAAGGGCCAACACCCACATGGAGTACTCAGTTATAGGAGTGTGTTGCCATAATATTGAGTATTTGAATAACTACACAGCTGCTCTGCATGCAATCAGCAACTGGAGAAAACCAGATGGTGCTCAGGCATCACATGGTCATGAGCATTACCTACAAAAGACAAGCTGGCATCTATTTAAACCACCTCTGTCATAGACAAACCATCAGTGCAAAGCTGAAGTAGTGTGAGAAAAAAAAATTAAAAAGATATATATGTGAAATATCCAGAAGAAAAGTAATGTGAAACAAGTAAGCATGCAATTGGATGCAGTAGGTGATCTGTAATAATCAAAAATAGGAGTTTGCAAGCATATGTCTCAACAAGACTTGCTGTACTGATATACTGCTGAACATCACTGATGGCCATAGCATGTGGCTCTGTCTGTAGTGACTAGGTCAGCTACTGGGATGTTGTACTTATCCATATGTTACATGTACATATAACTATGATACACATTTTGTCTTGTAAATATAAGACAACTATACAGAGCATGAGCAGAGTAAAGTACTTCTGCAGATGTGTGTGTTGAACTGCATGTCATTTACTGAGCTCATACCATTCAGCTGTCCAGTTCTGCACACTGACCATATGTGTGCCTCATATTTGTAGTCATTTACCCATTAAGTTGTGTTATGTCAATCAAATCCTTGCAAAATCTTTGAAGACTGACATTACAGCATCCTCTTTCATTGTCTGCTGGCTTTTCCCATTTGGGATTGTCACAGTGGATCATCTGTTGCAATTTCTGCCAGTCCTGTGAATCTTGGTCTCTCACACCAACCACCTGCATGTCCTCTCTCACCATATCCAGAAACCTTATGAGCCTGTCATATACACATTGCTAAAACTGTGCACCCGTGTTACACCCAGTGCAAATCATAACATCTGTTACTCTGCCATGTGCAGCTCTGACACTGCCTTTTTGTCAATGCCACTGTGTCCAACCCATATAACATAGGTGGTCTCACTGCACTCTTGCAGACCTTACACATCACGTTTGCTGGTACTTGTCTGTCACATATCACTCCTGACACCCTCTCCATCCTGCCTGCACTCTCTTTTACACATGTCCTCCATAGTCCTCATTATTCTGAAATGTTGATCCCAATCATTTGAACACATCCACCTTTGCCAACTCAAATCCATGCATCCTCAAAATTCCGCTATCCTCCCTCTCATTCACACAAAGATAGTCTGTCCTAGGGCTGCTGACCTTCATTCCTCTCTTCTCTAGACCATATGTCCATCTCTCCATGGTCTCCAAAAGCTGTTCCCTACTCTCAATACAGATCACAATGTCATCTTCAAACAACGTAGTCAATGGGAACTCCTGTATGATCTTGCCTGTCAACCTGTTCATCACCATTGCAGATTAGAAAGGGCTCACAACTGATCCCTGATGTCATCCCACCTCCACCTTAAACATCCATCAATCCCAATGCAGACCTCAAGGCTGTTACACCACCCTTGTACATATCCTGTACCACTCGTGTCCAGAGAGACACGGAGCAACTCCTGACCTTCTCTGTATTCCACCAGTAACAGTCTCAGAGCAAACATCACATCGATAGTGCCCTTTCCACTCATGACACTATACTGCTGACCAGTACTCCTCACCTCCCTGTGTAACCTAGCTTCCACTACTCTTGCCCATAATTTCATGCTGTGACTGGTCAATGTTATCCCTGTATAGTTATCACAGCTCTGCACATCAACCTCATTCTTAACACCGTATTGAGGCACTTTCTCTCCACTCCTCATGCAACTGCACACTTCCCAAGATATCAGTAAACAGTCTGGCTAACACACCACTGCCATTTCCCCTAAACAACCCCATCCTTCCACAGGTGTGTAATGTGGACCAAAAGCCTTGCCAGTATTCATCCTCTTCTTAGCTATCCTTACATCCTCCTTGTTAAGCCATTACACTTTCTGATTCACCATACCCACATACAACCTTCTCTGTCTCATTCACCCTTATCTGCTGCACATCTATCCTAGCTCAGTGCATCTGTCCAGCCAATCAGTACAATTATTTTAATCCCTCCTTAGTGTCCAACCTGTCAGAATTCTTCATATGCCCATCTACAGCCTTTGCCACCTCTCTCTTTGCCTTGCACATCATCTCCTCATACTTCTGCCTACTTTCCTCATCTCTCTGACAATCCCACTCCTTCTTTCCCAACCTTTGTCTCTGTATACTGTCTTGTACTTCCTCAGTCCACCAACAGGTGTCCTTGTACTGCTTCTTTCATCCACATGTCACCCCAAGCACCCATCTAGCTGTCTCCTTTACCAGCTCTGCTGTACTTAACCAGATATTTGTTAGATTGTCACTGCCACCCAGTACCTGTCTCAACTCTTCCCTGAACTCCACCTCAGAAGCACACTTTTCCAATTTATACTATTTGATCCTTGGTGCTGCCCCCACACTCCTCCTCGTCATGATCACCAACATCATCTCACATACCGACATTCTCTGCTGCCTAAATACACTTTCCCCTATCATCACTTTACAGTCTCCAATTTCCTTCAAACTGACCCTCCTATATTGGATATATTCCACCTGTCTGCATCTTATTCCACTCTTGTATGCCACGCTAGGCTCCTCCCTTGTGTTATAGTTTGTATTCACCACAGCCATGTCCATCCTTTTTGCAAAATCCACTACCATCTCACCATCTCCACTCCTTTTAACACCATGCATACCCATCAGTTCCCCATCCCCTCTCTGTTCCCTTCACCAACATGCCCATTGGCATCTGCTGCAATGACCAATCTGTCACCCTTGGGTACAGTCATCACCATGTCATCCAAATTACATCACATTTCTCTTTCTCATCCATCACACAACCAACCTGCATAACACATGCATTTACAACAGTCATAATTACACCATCAGCTTACAGCTTCAGAAACATCACTCTATCAGACACTTATCCTCCAAAAACATTCTTGGCATAATGTTCCTTCAGCAGAAGCCTCACCCCCCTTCCACCTCCCGTCCACACCTTTATAGCACAATTGTGACCTGCCTACCATAAACCCAGCCATAATCCCCTTCCATGTGGTCTCTTGCACACACACAATATATCAACCATCCCCTGGCCATCTTATCAGCTAGCCTGGTCCCTATGCCAGTCATACTGCCAACATAAACAATTCTTACCCTCAATACTACCCTCCTAGCCTTTCTTCTCTCTTCCTGCCATATGACTGTTGGACATCCTTCAAGGGATGCCTGTCAGTGCAAAGGCTACTGTGCTATTGAATGACTCACGTATGTTACAGCAATATTGAGACATTGTCACTGATTTTGTCTTATTGCACCCATGTATGCATGGCATCCTAAAGATGTCCTACTGTAACAGGTTGAGAGGGATGACTGTGCAGCACGAATGTGAATTTAGTGTGCCATACTGACATAGAACAGGCATGTATGTGAGGTATTAGCTATGCACATGTCAGTATGAGTAGGTGCATGTGTCCACCTCATGAAAACAGACACGAGATGCAAAATGTCAGTTAAAAAAGCTGTACATGTACACATGTGTATTTTTAGTTACTGTGCACCCAGAAGAGTGACATTTCTACAGCTACTGATTGTTGCATTACCCTGACACAGCCATGGTTAGTACAATAAGCATGATTATCATTACTACATTGGAGAGGTGTTCAACTGTGTTATGACTTTGTGGTCATGCCCACTGCAAACAACTGATTGAACACATACATGGCTTTATGGACTCAGCAATACCTTACTTTCCATACCTGCCTCCACCAATGTAGAATAATCCCCTTTGCTGGACAGCAGCATTACACAAACCACAGACTTGGTCCCTATAATGGTTGTACAGGATAAAGTAGGGGCAGGAACCAACCTGGAATCAAATCATCCATTGCCTGAACAAGCATATGAGGTCATAGGTGGATTACTGTAAAACCAACTATGAGTACAAACTGGAGACATCCACCAGTGACAATCACAAGACCATCTTCCCATATGTCAGCAATCTCAGCGGCAACATACCAACCCAACCTGTAACGGTGGCCAATCAGATCATATACACACACAACATAGCTACAGGCAACCTGATGCAGATAGGGTTAGGGCAAACACCTCCCTGGCTCAGCATCACTATAGGTGGATATGTACTGCACCCACACCCCCTCCCCTTATCACCAGTGAGCACATACATATTGCCTACTGAAAGGCAACAGATTTAAGTATCTATGGGATGTCATAATATCCCTGCCTGCATCCTACATGAAGTCAGGCATGTGCTCCCAGCTGCATTACACACTGATCTCACACCAAGCTGCAGCACCATCCACACACCATCCATATGGAAGATGGCTAATGTCATCCATTTACACAGACCTGAATGAGGAATGACAGATTATGCAAACAACTTGCCCTCACTGTGGACAATATGAATCAACAGAACCAGAAGTGCAATGCAAGCTGATACTGTGCTGATATATTACAAGGGTATGGTGTGGTTGTGAGTGGTGGCTACTGGTATGGTTGTGAGTGTTGGCTACTGGTTTTCAAAGTACATGTGCAGGTACTGGACATACTGTTGCCAAATGTATGGGGTCCTGTGATGTGTTTCCCTGTTAGTGTCTACCAGGTGCAATGTCACATCACCAACGGAGACCTTTACACCAGCAGAATGCAACTTGATAATGGAAGCCATAATACAGAACCTTTTGGGCCGAAGCCAGCAACATCTGCAGGAAAGGACCACCCTGTGGGATGACCCTGTTCACAGGATAAATTAGGTGGGCCTGCACGCATGTACATATGAGCAGATGCGGCATCATGCCACCAACCTCATACACCATGCCTGGCAAAGGGCTGCTGCCGTGGTCAGGGGACCCCACCACCACAGGTGGGAGCCCAGACATGCAGCCTTCACTGACACCAAATGAGGAGCTCTTTGCCAAGCTTGGGCCACCCATCACATTACAATACCAGGGTACAAAGTCTCACTTGCTGGAGGTGAGTGGCACCAACACAATGGACAAGGAGCATGCAGGTAAGGTCACATTGGGGATTAGTAGACTACTGTATGAAACATACTTGTATCTGTACAGTATCTACATGTATGTGCCAGGTCAGATTGCAGTTGTGGATGGGGATTTCTAATGCACAGAAGTGCAAATCTATGGTGAAGGACAGCAAATTGTGTAGTATTGGGTGTTGCACTGTAAATGTGCAGGCATGCTGCATCCATCCTTTACCAAGGGCACATGTCAGTCTGCTGACAATACTTCTCTCCTTCAACTACATAGGTCACTCTGACCTACATATGGAACATCAGCCTGAAGCTGGTGAGTATGGAATTGTTCAGTTGTGGTTTGGCAATACCCCAGGCATGTGGACGGCATGCAAGTTACCATGCACACAACTATGATTAATAGCCATATTGCCTTATGTGCATGTTCACTTGTGGTGGGGTTAATTGTACTGAATTACAGTGGTCACCACAGGGGCCTATCTCAAGAGAATGTAACATTCCTGTAGCATACCTCACAACCTGTTGGTGCAATATGTCTGGACAGACACCAGCAAAATGTGTTGGACAAACTGACTAAGGTAGGGATATGTGTAAAAAATGACTGCTATACAGTGGATATAAAATGTATACACACACCTGTTCAGATGCCATTTGTTTCTGATATATACTGATTGAGACCACAATATGTCAGTCCACTCCTTTCCCAACCTTTAATGTGACCCATGACATGAACAATTCACTTGTAAAATCATTCATTAGGACTCATGCATTGCAACTACAAGCCTGGACAAGTGTGAGGGTAGCAGACGTTGTATCAGTATACTGTTTCAGTCAGGTATGATACCTGATGCTCTCATATGTGTCAGTACACTCACTGTGGCTTACTTGGCAACTATATCACATACATGGGCATTGTTAAGGCAGACAGGTCACTAATAGGTTCCAAACATCTGGATGTAACAGACACATCTGTGCAGAGGACTGGTATGGCCTGTAGAATGGTTTCACATGCTGCATGTGAGGCAGATGCCATTACCACACTATATACAGTAAGGGCATCAGGAGGTGGTCACCTGCCATGTATGGTACACACATCAAAATGGCATCAGCCACACAAGATATGATATACTCATACATACACACACACACACACACACACACACACACACACACACACACACACACACACACACACACACACACACACGCACAGTTACCAGCATTGGGATCAGAACTCCTGCCTATCCAGTTATTTCTACTATAGTGTTACGCAGTTATCGGGCGCACCACACAGCTTATACAATTTCATCTAATCCAAAGGTACTTCTAAGGTGAATGACATCAACAGGACTACTAAATTAGAGTCAGGGGAAGTGTAAAGGCTGGTACACAAGTCAAAAATGGTATAACACACACAGTACATGATTCTCACAAACACACAGTTGCCTGTATGGGGATGAGAATTCCTACCTATCCAGTTATTTGTAATATAGTGCTACGCAGTTGCTGCACATGCTACAGAGCTTACTGGACTTACAACTGGCCAAAGGTGCTGATAACTGCACAGATGAGGTAAAGTATTACATGTGTCAAGAAGTCTGCCTTCAGTTTTTCCCATACATCTTGCTTGTTCTTTCTGTCTTGCACTTCAAGTAGCATTATAGCTTTGCACTTCAACAGGTTATTGTATCAATAAGTGCATCACACCTGGGAGCCATCAGCAGTACTCGTTCATCACAGAATTAGCCCCAGTAATTATTACTTATGACCACCCCTCCTGGCATGATTGAAGTGCAGTTTTCTGTGCTTTCACCCATTAACCTGGTGCACTTGTCCATTCTGAGGCACTGTTGCAACTGCCTCATGTACACAGACAACCATCTCCTCTAAACTCCAAACACTTAGACCAGTGAGAGTTACCCCTATATCACCAAATGTGGAAATATGCACTCTCCAGCAAAGACTGGACTAGCTGATCAAAAGGATAAGATCAACACCTGCACCACACCATGTGGAGCACATAGCTCACCACACCACCCACTATGACAGCCCTAACATAAGCTGAAAAGTCACACACCCACATTCACAGAGGCAGTCAATGGACATTTACACAAACAGCAAAAAGCAGCAAGACAGACACTCACTCAGATACCACGACATAGCACATGCCAAAGGACACATATGTCACCTACACAGTGTGCCCCTCAACCTAAGCACCTAAGGCTGACCACCTTGCACAATACAGTGATCATGGGTGACTCAGTACTGTGGTACATAGAAGTCCCACTCACTATGTTGATTATGGAGGAAGTAACAGCCAACTATCATGTGCCAACATCCAACACATGATACACCCAGTGAGAGCAGTCCACAACAGCTGCAAGTATCACTGTCATCATCCATGTGGGTGTGAATGACCTGAGACACACCTCCCTGGGCTACATGACAAGAGACAAGGTTGAACACTCAGATTATGTGGTTCAGGCAGGTGTGACAGTAGCCTTGAGAAGTATATTGTCATCACTCAGAATGATGATGCAATACTACCAACAGATAATTGACTGCAACATTGGCTTATGTGTTGTGTGTCATTCTCAGGGGATCCAGTATCTCCATGCTTGAGATAACATGATTGACAGACCTCAATGCCTTGCCAGAGATGTCCTTATTCTGTCAGCCCTGGGTTTCCAGGTATAGGGTAAGTGTCTTGCCACCACTATAGTGCCTTATTAGGCAGTGCTGCAAATCAAATTACCACTGTAACAGTTAGACATGTATGCAATCTGAAGGTCATTCTGCTCAACAGTAGACATCTGACTGTCAAGATGTAGTCACTCAAAGCATTCCTCAGACTGGAGGACATTGACATTTGTACTGTAACAGAGAGAGGTGGTTCACAGCAGCAGACAGCCACCCTGCACTAACAGGCTATGATGCATTCCACAGCTGTCAGCACCAAAACATGGCCCACACCTCCACAGGTGGTGTTGTCTCCATATTCATAATGGATATGCACACCTCCAGACTAGTATCCCAGGATAATGCATCAGAGGTATGCCCAGTAAAACTGACTTTGGGGAATAGTGCAAGCCATACCATAGCCTGCTATCAGTCCCCAGCTATGTCCTTAGACTGTCAATGCACATTCCTCAACACACTGGCATCTATGAAGGTCCACCCAAACACAGACACAGTAGGAGACTTCAACTACCCCTCCATCACCTGGGGAAAGTAGTCAAACACCAGTACACTGGCCCAACTTTCTTGGAATTCATCAATTCCAATGCCCTGGACCGGCTCGTACTGATCCCCAGTAGAAGATGCAACAACCTTGACCTGTGTTGATTACATACATGTGGGACTGTTGCTCGACCACAGTTGTCAATCCCTAACTGGTTAGATCCAAACATGATGTAATCAACATCTCACCCTCCCACACACACACAAAGGTAACCACCATGCAAAACCTTTCCAATGCTGACATTGCAGTCATAAAAACAGGGGTGGATGACTTCACTGCATCCATGTCAATGGGAAATAGCTGCATGACTGCCACATCATGCACATATGCATTGCACAAACATGTACATGGATGCATGGTACTAGCCAGAGCTAACAGAACACAGACACTGTCCTCCAAACACTGGAAGCCAATGTGATGTTTCCCTGCCATTATTAAAGTGTACAACAGAAGGAGGACACTGTTGCAGAAAAAATGTGGTGTCCCAAGACTGGTGAACTCCCTTATTAACCTCAGACACAAATTGGGATCCCTCATGGAATCACCTACAGGCAGCTATGAAGGCAGAATTGCAGCAGACACCGACGACAATCACCAAAGCCTTTGATATTTATATCAACAACCTCCACAGCAATAACCACAAGTGCTGTGAGTTACTGCACAATGCTAATTCCTATCCTGAGACAACAGATATTGGCCACAGTCTTGCCAACACATTCAGTGCCAGCTTTACCCCCCCCAAGGGGGCAATCACAATGGCAGATGAATGCCAGGCACCCAACATTACTGCAGGCCAGGTTAGACCCGCATTGTCCACTGGCAAGGATACAGCTCCCATGTATATCTGTGGCTGTGTTCTATGTGATATACAAAGAGACCTGGCACCACATCTGTGTGCACTGGTCAGTCACAGCCTCCTCTCAGACTTTGTCCTTCCAAAATGCCACACTGCTGCTGTCATCCCTCTCCATAGAGGGGTAGCATGTACAGACCCTGGGGATTATTGGACACTTAGCCTGACAAGTCTACTATGTACAGGTATGGGTGCATCATCAGGGACCTGATTGACCAATATATGGGTGATCTCCTAACTCTAGACCCACACAGTTTGGCTTTGTGAATGGCGGATCATGCCTGCTAAACCTGGTTGATATCTTTCAGTGAGTCACCAGGGCTGTGTATGACAGTAAGGCACTGCATACAGCCTACCTCAATCTGGCCAAGACTTCTGATACCATTTCTCAGTCAAGGATTATTGATAAACCCCAACAAACTAGGCATCAACCCCTATATCAGTGGGTGGCTTGCAAATTGGTTCATAGAACACATAGTGTGACAGTGGCAAACTTCAAGTCAGACTGGCAAGTAGTCATGAGTGGAGTTCCACAGGGATCAGTAATGGATAGTGTCCTGTCCAGCATCTAATTCTCAGGAGTCCAGTCCAAGAAAGAAGAACTCTGGCTGACCAAGTATACAGAAGACTGCAAGTTGGGATCTGTCATGAACACCACAAGTGATGCAGACATCCTACAGAAAGGCCTCGCTGAGACCAATGAGTGGTGTGGAAACCATGGCCAGAAGCTTAACACCACAAAATGCATCATCATCCCCTTTGGTAAAACACTCAATTCCCAGTAAGTTCCACATCAATGGGAACCCAATGAACACTGTAGGCATTATATGAAATCTGGTGACACAGGTCGGCAGCAATTTCTCCTTCAAGCACCACATTGCCACTGTGGTAAGGAAGTCTGTCTATATTGCACATTGCATTACCAAGGGTTTTGCATCCAGGAAGACAGAGGTAATGATCTATGTCTATTATTCCCTCATAGGACCACTCCCCAAGTATTATAGCCCATTTGCCATGTACCTCACTATACACCTGCTACAGCTGGAGAAGCCACAGAAGCACCACACAAATGGGTTCCTAGGTATTAAACACACATCCTACACAGACAGACTCAGCAAACCCAGGCTACTCTCTGTGTCATATCACCTAATTATTAGCTATCTGTGCTTGCCTTAAAAATGCCATGTCTGACCCAGCAAGTTTAGAAATGCTACATATAAATCCATCCACACCACACACTGTAGAGACCTCTACATCAGGACTACAATCACCACAACATGCTGGTGGGACAGGTCCCTCACCAAGAGACTGCACATGCCCTGGAATACACTTCACATACATGTCATGCAGAGCACCTAGCTGACCTTGTTCCAGAGAAATTTTGATGAGCGGATGGGTAATAGACAGTTCAATCCAAGGATCACTGCAGTGGCTATACTTGAAACAGGCACTGGGATGTAACATTGGGTGGCACAATGGCAGGGTCCTTCTATTTCTTAAGCTTGTTAAGGCACCTGGGCCATTACCTATTACACATGTGTGAACCTATAAAGGGAGTGACATCAGCAGGACTGATAAAGTCGTGCAGTGGGTGTTAAATTTATCAACAGACTTTGTCGTACAGGCAGACACACATACACAAACACTTGCCAAATGTGAGAGTAGAACCCCTACCTAACTAGTGATTTGTACCATAATGCTACACAGTTAGCGCATGCACTACAGAGCTTACTGGGCAGAGAGTTGGCCAAAGGTGCTGATATGAGACATGACATCAGCAGGACTGATAAAGTAGGGCAGTGAGTGGGAAACTTCAAATTACTTCTACTTACAAACATACATACCCACACACACATTTGCTGGATACAAAAGTAGAACCCTGTCAAACTAGTCATTTATTATAGTGTTAATTATTTATCACATGCACTACTAAGCTTACAGGGGTGACAGCTGATCAAGGTTGCTGATAAGGGACTGACATCATCTGGACTGATAAGGTGGGGCACTGTGAAGTTTCATGGGTGGGAATGGCATAAAACTGTTTTACCTATAAACAAACATCTCCCTCACTCTTGCACACATAACTGTCACACACACACTTCTATATTTGCCAGAACTGAGATTAGAACTCCTACCTAGCTAGTTATTTGCATTATTGTGTTATGCAGTTATCACACACACCACAGAGCTTATGGGGCTGAGGCTTTATGGGAGGCACATCTAAGATGACTGATATCTGTAGGACTGCTAAAGCAGGTAAAGGGGAAGTGTACTGTGTTTGAATGGACCCAAAAGCTTTCAGTTATGAACACACACACTTTTCATTTGCCAGGACTGAGAGCAGAACTCCTTCCTCACTAGTTTTTTGTACTATAGTGATATGCAGTTATAGCACACACCACAGAGCTTATGGGGCTGGGTCTAACAAAAGTGGCTTCTATGGTGACAGACATCTCCAGGACTGCTAAGTTGGAGCAATGGGAAGTGCACTGGGTGGGGAAGTCCTGTTCATTCCTAAACCTTACTGACATTTCTCTAAGAGTATGAGCATGCCCAGTGTGTCCTTCTATAGTACATGTGGGACTCCATTCCAGGGATTTTTATACTCCAGTCCAGTTTGTTTTATGCTACAGCCATATCTCTCAACCTGTTGGGGCAGGATATCTCGAGATTGCCTATCAAAATGTGGGGACAATGGGCCATACAATGATTGTGATAATTTCTCTCAGTAATGTATGGGTTGCTAGGGTTACAGGTTTTGTTTTAGCAAACATCTGTCATATATGGCATTTGACACTGTCTTGTATTGTTTCAGTACCTCATGACATACCTCATCAGATCATCACAGTGATTTATCAGAGGAATAAAAGATGGATGATGCACACACAAGGTTTATGGGCCAAATGCTATGCATTCTTGCACAATCTAGCCTGTTGAGGGGTGTGACTACAAGTAATTGACTGCTGGTGCTGTGGAAATGGTCCAGCACCTTGGTGATATATTACAATGGTGGAATCTCTGTGCATTTATGCTCTGGCTTGGTCTGGTTTCCAGTCCACAGTTGGGTAATATAAGTCAGACAGGATCAGGGTGACAGGCAGACTCCAGATTGATTTGTAGGGGATAGGATATGTGGGGGTGGTCCTGAGCAGATATGTTTGCCTATAGCTACCACTACTTTGCATTGTTCTCTCTTCAGTGGTTGACTGCACTTGGAGGGTCTTGTGTGTGCCAGACTGCTTGACCAGCCTGGAGGTGTGTGTTTGTCACATATATGTATGGCCCACATCATTTTGCTTTGATGGCCACATGTTGGGGTCAGGATGTTGGCTAGGATGAGTGATCAGGGAGGGGTGTGTTACTCCCCATGGCTGTGGCCCAAGGTTCTGTGGGTGCAGACATGTCACCATCTCCCAGGGTTTGGCCTGCCTGCAGTGAGTGCTTTCCCATGTTTAAACTCCTAGCCCTACCTGTCGACTGTACAGAGTATCACAGAATGTCCACATCCATGACTCATATATCTTGTTGGTTACCCAAAAAAGTGTGGTTTTCCAGCAAAAGTGTTTTGCAAGTCACTCAGTGTTGAAATCATATATTACTGACAGTTGACATTGCAGTTTCAGACTTCGTACCCATTAGACATTCCATGCTACTACAAATCATTCCATCAACTTTATAACATTATTAGAGCAGTATTTCACAGGTGTCCTTCTCTTTGGACCTTCATCACCCCATTATTCATGGCTTTGTCATGATTTCTGGCTCTCTGTGGATGGCAGGTTTACTCCTAGCAGTTGTCAACATTCCCTTTCTTTGCATTTTGTGGACTGTGTTATGTTGGCGTTATGGACCCCATGACACTCCCTAAAGGGCACTGGGGGTGAGGCAAAGGCATTTGTCAGAGGCCTGTAGGTCAGGTGTGACAGATGCAGGCCATCTGTGGCAGGGCACTGCATGCTGATGATCATATGTTCCCAGGCTGTCGGCCGGAGATACACTTGGGATAGCAACAGTAAGTTGACTGTGGGTGTTACTAACAATTGCTTTCTGTTACAGCTGTGCCATCACTATGGGTGACAGCTGGATGTTGCTTAAGTCTAGGAACATGTTACTGCATTTCTATGGGACTATGGGGGAAGGGTGACATGACTTTACATGATACACATCTGTGCAGACTGTGCTGATATTTGTTTAACATTTTGGTCCCATGTAGCATAGTGGTGTGCTCTATCTTTCAGACTACAGGCATAACAGTATCAACCACAGGTCAGATTGTTCTGGCATAAACATTTGTAGTTTCAAACTTATTACCTTTCAAAGCCATACTGCCACTGCCAGACCTGCTGTGATATGACTGTGTAAAAGTCTGTGGGTGGAGATTTCATGGATGTTGCTATGTGGGAGCCTTTACCAGGCATTTCTATATGGTTGACTACAACTGATCTGCTGTATGGGGTTGGTGGTGGGTATGGGACTCCCACTTTGACATCCATGCATGTGACCTATGACCCCCCCCCCCAGTTATTTTGCTCACCACATATATTGCAGTGGTATTTGTTGACTAGGGTGGTACTGCATGGTGTGTGTAGGGCAGTACTGGGGATACACATCCTTCTCTCCTACAGAGCTGTAAGTTGTCTGCTGCTATCCCAGATAGCCACCCCATTCCCTTACATGTTTGATCAATACCATTGAGATGCTATCAGAAAATTCCACTCCATTAGTTTATTTTGTTACAGAGACTGGCTTACCTTGTGCCTGAAGCTGCTGTGAGGGTGGTGCTTGAGGGATGACTATGTTGGATGCACGCAATACATTGCCTATACATGGTCAGGTATAGGTGGTGTGATGATTGGCATCCAGTTTACTGTGTGTGTGAGTCAGACAAAGAGAGAGAGAGAGAGTTCAGTCTCTGGGGCCCTACAGTGTCAGTGTAAGTGCTATGCATTGCCTCTTTGCCAAGGCCAGGGCATACTGGGCATGCCTCTGTTTGCTTACAGGGGCAGGCTCAGGATGTTCCTCCTTTGAGTCACTCTGTGCCTGTGGAGGCCTTGGCAATGGTGGGGGGCTGTGTGGACCTTCCCCATTTTATTCCTGCTGCAGCTGTTTCTGCAGGGATCATATTGTGTAACATGGAACATACTATGAACATGTGTGCACATGTGGCTGGAGAGTACTGCAAGGCTCCACCAGATATGTCAAAGCAGCGGGACCATGACTTAAGCATCCCAAAGACATGCTCTATAATGATCCTGGTTTGTGCGTGTGCCTCATTATGGCATTCTTGTGTGGGTGTGTGTGCATTTCTGATGGGTGTCATCATCCACGGCTCCAGATCGTAGCCAGCATCCTATAGTAAATGGCCATATGGGATGTCCCCCATGACAAACCACTAATGCAGCTGTGAGGAATGCCAGATGTGGGAGTAGTGATAGTTTCCAGGGCAGCCAACACACACATTCATGATAATGCCTTGGGCATCGCACATGACCTGGCGTTTGATGGAGTGGAACCCCTTGTGGTTTATGTAGACCTTACCCCAGTCACCAGGTGGTGCTTTGATGTAGTTGTGCATGCAGTCTATGGCATCCAGTACCTCCGGGTAGTCTGCTACATGGTGGAAGAGATGCATATTGTGGGTCCTCTCCTCACGGGTGGTGGGAAATTTAATGTGCTTCTCAGCATGTGGCGAATGGCATCCAGGAACTGGTGGAGTATCCTGGATGCAGATGCCTGTGAGACCTCCATGATATCCCCAGTTGGTCTTTGGAAAGTACCTGTAGCTAGTATTCTTAGAGCTACACATACCTTGGTGTCCACCGGGATGAGTTCCCCTCTGTTTGTTCTGGATGTGAGGCGAGGCTGGTACAGCTCCACAATTTGCTGCAGTATGTCCCTGTCAACCCTGTAGCGCTCTAATATCTCCAGATAATGTATCCCCTGGTAGGTTACCCTGGGCCTGAACACTCTTCTCCTCCTTCTCATAAGTCTGGGGTGGTTGTCAGCATTGTCCTCTTCACCATCCTCAGCCTTTTGCACATACTGATGTAAGAGAGTGACAGCAGCCCCTAAAATTTTGTTAATTTTGTCAGGTCAAATTTCCCCGTCTGTATATACCGGTGGTGTAGAGTTTGTGAGAGAAAACAGACTGAAAGGTGTTTGCTTAGTTTATAGTGGTGTGCTGCAGATGCTGCCTGTGTGATTGGCTGAGTATGATACATCCCACCTGCCAGCTCTATTACTTTGAGTGCCTCTATTCTGCTATTTCCCCTTTTTTCTTGTTCCACTTGCCATTTCCTGTACTTTTTTATTTTTGTGGTTTAAATCCCGGTGTGTGCCGAGCACATCCATTTAGGCAAGGTAAACAAGGCTATATAGCATCAGGCACACCCCTTTACTTACATATACACAGTGCTGCCATTTCCTGTATTTCTTTTTTGTTTAAGACCTGGTGCATGCTGCTTACACACGTTTAGCTGGAGTAAACTTATACAGCTTCAGACACACCTCCTTGCTTAGCTGGGTTTAGATAAGTGCAAACCTGGGCAACGGTGCTCCAATGTGCTAACAGCAAACATGACACACACCTTTTTCTTGTTAGTTGCTCCTCCTGCCTACACAATCCTGTTCTAGCACCTACACAGTTAGGTGCAGGTTTCGGACTTAGAATATTTTGTGATTCAGTAACTTTCCCATCATTTGCATACCCCACTGCCTTAGCCCATAAATACTGCACTGATATGAAGCCTTTCCCCATGATAACCACTATCCCCTAGTATTGTTTTGGTTCTGCATGCCATAGACTATAATGGCAAAATGCAGATTTTCTTTAAACTTGGGTTTTCACATTTTTTTTTCGGCACGTTTGTATGCTTAAATGGCTGAGATTGACCACAAAAAATATTATTTTTTATTAAGATTAAACATTTATTCATGCAGATGGTCATATATTTGGTCATTGGCATGCCTACAGATGTGAACACATGCTTTTATCCTGCATGGAGACCTGGTAGCTTACTGAATCACTAATTCACCTCATTTGCATGGTTTTCACCAGCAAATGAGGTGATTAGCATGCTGCATGGTATTTCATGCTGGAACAGTGTAGGCAGGCTCATGCACATTGGATCAGCTGTTTGCTGAATCACTCGGCAACCAAACTCTGTGAAGGAGCTGCTACACTGCTCCTGCACAGTTTCAGCTTTCCTGAGTCCCAGGGCAAGTTTATTTCTCCATTCACCTCTAAAGCCTTACAACTAGACTCCTACATTTTCCCATGGCTTAACTTACTCAGTCTTGGCTATATGTTTGAGTGACAGCCAGCAGCACCCCCGCCCCCCCATCTGCCACACCTTACCTAAGCATACAGTCATGTTTTAGCATGAGGAGAAGCCCATAGAAGGTGGCAGTCAAATGAGTTCCACTGTGAGACTGTGGTCTACAAGCAGCAGGACTTCAGCAGATAAAGCAGAGCTTTTCTAATTTCTAAAGTTGCTGTTTTCATTTGTTATCCAGACAGACCATAACACTGTGAAGAAGGCTATAAGTAATTGGCCTAAAGTCCAAAGGTTCTCATAATGTAATTTTATGTCAAGAAGGCACAATATTTGTTTTATTTATGTCTGGCTTCAGGTATCGCTACAGTTGGCCGAATAAAAAACTACTGCTGGTGCACATTTAGAAATTCCACCGCCAGTGATTTCCTTTTTTGGAGATTTCTCCTTTTTTTGAGTTGCTGCAGCCATGTAGATAGTATATATAAACTGGGGAGGGGGGTCAAGTGATGCTTGTCCCTGTTCAAAAAATATTTATGTTAATGTTTTCAATCTTCTGTGTTTTGAGGCATTATTTTTTCACATTCCTGATACTCTCTAGTCTGGCGTTAAGTGAGCCATAGTAGTACACTGGATAAATACTAATTTGTCTTCTAGTATTATTGAAAAAATATTTCTGGCCTTAACAGGATTTATGCTAATTGCTGACAAAATAAAATATATAGAGGAGGTCAAATATTGCCATTTTGAATAACTTATGTCATGTTTCTTTTATTGGTGAAGCTCATTGGCTTTGACTATCATATTTTCATAAAAAATAATACATTTTTACATGTATCAAAACCTCATTTTCTTCTGATTGAAGCATTGTTCTCATTAATGTAATCAGAATATATTCATATATACTAAATATACTAATATATATATACTGATATATGTGTACTGAAGTTGGTCAAGTCTACCTTAGATCGACATCTGTTTAGCCAACAAAATTTGACTGAGTAAACAGATGATTCACCAGTGTATGAGATCGCAAAATGTTTGAGGTAGGGAAACATGGCATTTTCCTGAGATTTTGGAGTCTTGGCATTAGTGAATATATAGATGGAGAGGGGCTTCTTCCTACAAAAAAACAATCCCCAGGATTCAGCAAGCTCTGCACGGTCTGCAGGAATAATGCAAGAGCTGCTGCCTGCAATATGGCAGACAAATGATCCAGGAACGAGCTCCTGGGACGTTCACGAGTGCACCTACACTATTCCTGCACGGACACCATTGCTATATGCTAATTACCCCATTTGCTGATGAAAACCATGCAAATGAGGTGAATTAGTGATCCAGGAAGCAGGCAGGCGTCTTTGCAGGAATAGTGTAACCTGCAGAAATGTATTCGGTTACAAACTGAATACATTTCTGCAAATTACAAAACGGAGGCATGGCAGCTCGAAAGAAAGCATGTATGCAATGTAGTAGGCATGCCAATAGCCAAATATATAGCCATTGGCATGGGAAATAGTTGGAAAATTATAAAAAAAATAACTTTTATTTTTTTTGGCCGATTTCAGCCGTTTAAGCGTAGGGCAGCAGTGCGCAAATGGGATCAGGTGGAAAATAAGAAAAAAAGTTGGAAGTAAGCTTTTAAACTGAAATCAGCATTTTGCCATGATAGTTAATGGCATGCATAAAACAACAATACCATGGAATAGTGGTTGCTAAGGGGAAAGGCTCAGTGTGAAGGTGGTAACTATGAATTACCATTCTGGTTTATGCAAATGAGGGGACTGATACTGAATCACAGATTTCCTCTCAGTGTCAGCTTGCACCCAACCATGTAGGTGCAGCAACACCATGGTGTAAGAGGTAGATGACCTCATAAGGGGGAGTGTCATGCATGCTGTAAGCTTATTGGAGCTCTGTGGCCCGTGTGTTCCCTTAGCTAAGCACAGCTAAGGAAAGGGGTGTATCTGAGGCTGCCTAGCAGTGTTTACATTGCTTAAACTAAGTTTTAAACAAACAATAAAAAAAACAGGAAATAGCAGCTCTGTTCACATCTGTGAACTGGATATGCACAGCGAGCCTCGGGGCTTTAACAGGAAGGCAATGGGAAGGGAAAACAGCAGTAGGAAGGCAAGCAAGGAGAACTAGCATAGCTGGCAGGTGAAATGTATCAGAATCACCCAGTTACAAAGACAGAAGCCCAGCCCAGCACACTACTATAAACTATGCAAACACCTTTCTCTGTTTTCCCCACAAACTCACCAGTGTACACAGACGGAAATTTTACCTGACAAAACTAACAAAAATGTTAGGGGCTGCTGTTGCTCTCATACATTAATATGTGGAAGAGACTTGAGGATGGTGAGGATGTGAATGCTGATGATCAACCAACAGTGAGGAGGAGGAGAGGAGTGTACAGACCCAGAGTAACCTACCAGGGGCTACATGAGCTGGAGATAGTGGAGTGCTATAGGGTGGACAGGGACATTTTACAGCAAATTGTTGAGCTGTGCTGGCCACGTCTCACACACAGAATGAACAGAGGGGAACCCATCATTGTGGATATCAAGGTATGTGTAGGGTTAAGAATACTAGCCACAGGTACTGTCCAAAGGCCAACTGAGGATATCATCAGGATATTACTGGCATCAGCATCCAGGGTACTCCACCAGTTCCTGAATGCCATGTCAGCACATTCCGGTGAGCACATATATTTCCTCAGCACTCATGAGGCAGTGACCAGTAATATGCTTCTCTTCCACCAAATAGAAGAATACCCTGAGATAGTGGGTGCTATAAACTGCATGCACATACACATCAGAGCACCACCCGGCAAGCGGGGTAGAGTCTACATAAACCACAAAGGCTTCCCCTCCATCAACTGTCTGGTCATGTGCAATGCCCATGACATTATCTTGCATGTGTGTGCTGGCAGCCCTGGAAGCTATCACGACTCCCACATCTGGCATATGACACAGCTGTACCAGATATTTGCCAGTGGTGACATCCCATATGGCCATCAAGTGGGGGATGCTGGTTACGCACTTGAGCTTTGGCTGATGACACCAATCAGAAATGCACAAACACCTGAACAAGAACTCCATAATGAGGCACACACACAAACCAGAATCATAATAGAGCATCTGTTTGGGATGCCCAAGTCATGGTTCTGTTGCCTGGACATATCTGGTGGAGCCTTGCAGTTCTCTCCATCTACATGTACACAAATGTTCATTGTATGAGCCATGCTACAAAATATGATCCTGTGGAAACAGCTGCAGCAGGAACAGCATGGGAAAGGGCCACACAGCCCCCCACCATTGCCAAGGCCATCACAGGCACAGAGGTATTCGGGAGCAGAATAACCTGATCCTGCTCATGTAGGCAGAAGGAGGCATGCCCAGTATGCCCAGCCTTTGGCAAAGAGGCAATGCATAGCACATAGACTGACATGGTAGAGACCCAGAGAATGACACCTCTCTCTGACTTGCACATACAGTAAAAGGGATGCCAAACATGACACTACCTGTGATTTAGCATGTATAGGGAGTATACTATGTGCATCCAACATAGTCAGCCCTCCAGCACCATCCTCAATACTGGCACAGCCACAAGGTAAGTCACTCTTCCTATTAATTGCTGAATGGAGTACTATGTCCTGCAAGTTGTATCTATGGTATGGATGTGAGCATGCAAAGGAATCTGGTGGCTGAATGGGATGGCAGCAGATAGTGGACATCTATTTGGGCAGCATGAAATCCATAACAAATACTGGTGTCAACAAAGCAGGAAGTACTAGACAAGGTGACAAATTCCACTGCAGTACATGTGGTGGCTCAAATGTGTGTCCATAGGACACACACATGCATGTCAGTGAGGCTCACATACCCAACACCAGCCTCAGCCAGCAGACAGGTGTAGATGACCATAAAGAAAGGCTATGCTAAGGACTTCAATTGATGGCAATGGTGAGCAGCCCCCCTCCAGACCTACACAGACAGATTACAACAGGTCTGGCAGTTGTATGTTAGTTCTGAAGGGTAAGAAGTCTGAAACTGAAATGTAGGTCAATAAAACTTAAGATTTGTACTCTAATGATATGCCTCTAGTCTGCATGATAGGTCAGAATACAAAATGAAATGGAAGCCAACAGAGTACCTGAAATACCAGTACAGTCATAGCAAATGATTACAGTTGTCAGGTGTCCCCTCCCCCCACATTCCTATGTAGAAGAGCAGTAACATGTACATGTGCATTTAATAACAGTGGAGCACAGATTACCTGAGCTGACCCAATTTACAGGATAGATTGTGCATGTGTACAATATGCATGAGTCTGTGTGTTAGGCTGTTGTGTGTTCTATATTGTGTGGAAGTGGTCAGCATGTAGGCATGGAGGGTTGTGTCTCGGTGGCCTATGGCCAGTACTGTTGATGACAGGGCCATGTTATGACAACTGCAGTGCCAACCACAATGCATTTCAGCAATACCCAGTTCAGAAGTCATCCATACTCACTGTCCAGATGTCAATAGCTGTCACTGACTGAAAGATGGAAATGCCATGAATGTGGGCCTAGACATACACACAGTACACAGGTGGAAGTACCCCAGACAGAGTACATAAAATGTAACTGTCAACTGCACACACCTTTGGAAGTTTCCCTACATTTTAGCAGCACATTAGTTGTCTGTGTAGTATGGAATACTGATATAGTCTGGCCAATCACTGGCAAACCACAAAAGGCACAGTTATGAAGTAATGAGAGATTGCCTATGTCCCCACACAAGGCAGCATAAGGGGAATGTCCCCAGGTATATATGTGAGTCAGCTGCAAGAAGTTTCCATATCACACATGCACTCAGCTCACCCCATCAGTCACAGGTTTATCACAGGTCATATCCCTGCTGTTGGGAATGAGTACAGCATGACCCCCACTTCTGTATGGGAATACCCACAGAATGCAGCATGCTGAAGAGGTGTCCCATGCAGGTGTGTCCCTAGCTGTAAGCAGCACCTTGTCAGCATCCAAACCAATGGATTAATATGGACAGGAACTATTGACATTAACACCTCACACACTACCCTGTCACCCCAGGGGAATCCAGTGGCTCGCAGTCTGTGAATGTAGGAGTGACAGAATGCACTGGCCTGCTACAGATGGCCTGCATTACTAAAAAATGCCCTACATTACTCTGTCAAAGGCCCGTGCCTCACCCGTACAGCAAATGTATATTATCTGATGGGGTCCCAACTAACAACATAACACAGTGCACAGAACACAAATGCAAGGCCATGTTGACAAATCCCAGTAGCATGCCCACCATGTCCTACTGCATGAACTGTGGACAAACCCCTAAATACCGCTTGGATGAAGGGACAACTGTATATAGCTTCCCAAATGTATCCCAACATATTAATCTGATATGTGCATATTTAGATATAAAACATGAGTGATCAACACTATTTTCAATTACAAGTACTAAACAATTGTAGTAGTCAAAGCAGTTCACTACTATTCAATATGTACTGAATGATATATGTGAAAAATCAACAGACATTTTCGCAGCTCAGATGGCTTAGTGGTTAACTGCTGTTATTATGTTGTACAGGATATGGGGTTCTAGACCTGCAAGGAATGTATATTTCCTTGCTAGGAAGAACAAGGACTGTTGGATACAGAGTGGTAAGGCAGTTGTGAGCAGGTTTGCCTGGGTTTGCATGATGGTATGCGGTGCTAATGTATGGTTAAATGAAAAGGAGCTTACACTATGTAGGCTTTGCTTACCAGTGGGCAAATGTGCTTAGCATTTACATTTAAGTAGTGCTTAAACCCGCTAAACATAGCTCAACCCTGGTGACCAGTGATCACATTCCAGTCTGATAAAATAGCAGGGTAATGACATCTTTAATAAGTGTATTTAATTCCATGTACACAACATGCTTCTATGTGCTGTCATTAAGCTGGACTCTGAGTACTGACTATTGTGTTTTTGGTGTGTGAGATGCATGTTAATAAGTATTTGATACTGGATATTGGTCTGATATGTGGATATTAACTGTAGACTACTATATGTTTAGGACATGCTACTGAGGGCTGCTGTCATGTAGTAATGGCATACCTATCAGTGTCAGACGTCTATCTGTCAAAGCATTCATCCTAATGCATAACCTGTTGGCTAACTGATTTCTGTCTGTCCTCTGTACAGATGTGCAGATGTCAGGTATCCATCTTGGCTGCTTACAGGCAATCTATGCTTAACTGACACTGGCATTTCTTCCCAGCTGTGTAATGAATGCCACAGCTAGGAAACCCATCCCTGTATGCACCACATGCCATGGATACCTCAACTAGACAACCACAGTCAACAGAACATGCTTGGGTACAGGTCTGTAACCCAGACACTGGCCATGTTAGGTACTATATGTTGCATACATGTCAATTGGAGTACCTCACTGGTCCTCTGCAAGAGAAAACTAGATGATTGGATGTTGCATTTAACTATCACCCTGGGGATCACTCAAGTGGCATCAGTTGATAGATGGCCTGCTGACAAATGTCAGGTGGCATGATACCAATGTACTCACATCCCCTAGTCTTCTCATCTCTATATGGACATTAGCCTGGTACACACCAAGGAACACCTGCACCTATGGATCCCAGTACTGACAAATGTATCAGTGTGCATTACTGAGAAAAACAGTCTCTTTGTGTTTGTAAACTTGTAGTTGATAATACCCTGAGGGCCTTCTCACCCACTACACCCCCCATTGCCATACGTACAAATGGCTGTTGCTGTAATTGACATTAAATGTACCTTGCTACACTCTTCACCCTATGGGATACCTGGAACTTACAGTACCAGCGTAACACATTTATACAAATGGGTAGATAGTTAGGGTTAGCCTCTGAGTCCTGGCAAGTGTGTGTATGTGTGTGAGTGTGTATATTTGTAGGAGACAGCATTCTGAGGCCACATTCTCCGAATACAATAAATCTTTCCATACATTATAAGGGATAGTGATGTTGCTGACATTAGGAGAGCCATGACAAACCCTCACCCTACTATCCCTGCGGCATGTGCAATAAATGCATATCCCTGTAGTAGCACTGATTAGATAGACAAGGGGTTGTATTGCAGTCCTGGTCATTGTGTGATTGTGGGTATGTCAGAGCATTATCATGGGTTTCAGTGAATACAGTATCCAGTCTGGGGTGTGGGTTCTGGGTATACTGTCTTTATAACATGGTACTCGCAGTACACGTCCCAAGGTCCACTGTATTAGGACCACTGTCACCATAAATCATAGAAGTAACTGATTACACTATCCAGCCCAATGTTGCATGTGCTGTGTGCAAATTCTCTGTAACAAAATGGACTCACTGACAAGGAAGAGTATCGGCAATAAACACACAGGTAATCCAAACAAACAAGAGTTTCTGCGGTTAGCGAAATTAGGCAAGAACAGCGACCCGATAAAAACTTTTTAATGAAGTGCTTTTCGTCTGTATGTTGTACAGACTTCTTCAGATAAACCATACTCAACGAACAATCACTTTAAATATATTACAACTCAAAAATTGAGCCTATCATGTTGAGCTACTAATCAATGCAACAATTAAACAAATTATTCAAATCAACTGCCCAATTACATTTGAGCAGGAACAATGTAGCCGTTAAAACACAATACAACGCTCTTCCTAAGCAACTAAGCTAGCAGAAAATCTGCAAGCCTAGCCACTTACCAGCAACTTAGAAATAATAATAATGGTAATAGTAAAATATAAAATTAATAAAGTAAAAAATAATACTAATAATATCACCAAAAGTCAAGGTGCATAATAAACAGCAATCATCAAACATACCCTTAATATATCAAAAAAATATATGATAAATTAATCATATGGAAACTGTATAAAATAAGGGAATTTAAGCCTCGCAAGTAAAATTATGAATTGTAAACTCTAACATCCTAGTGTCACCTTTTCAAACTTTTCAGTTTCAACACACTACTAATCGAACATGACTCATTAAGCCCAGAGAAAGTACACGCGTTAAGTTTGATTTGCCAACTTAATTCTAGTTCCTCTAGCAATAGTGGAATAGGGGCTCCCCTTTTATCATTAGTCACCTGGTCTATTGCTAGAAATTTGAAACTATGATTCATATGCTTAAGTACATGCTTGGCAAGTGCATTATCCAGTTTGTTTTTAGCTATCACATATTGGTGCTCATAGACATGTTCGCGGAGCCTGCGTTCAGTTTTGCCAACATAGAACGCAGGACATCCTTGACAAACTGCTATGTAGACCACCATTCAGGAATTACAATTAAACCTATGCTTTAATCTACGTTGGAAGTTCTGTAAGGTAACTCTATTCGTTTCTAAAATGTGCTTGCAAAAATTACAGTTCTGGCATTTATACATGCCTACAATTCTAGTAAAATTGTGGGCAGATTGTTCTAAAAGTGACTTTAAGTTCTTACCCCTCCTAAAGGTGACTAAAGGAAATTCACCTACTTTTGCACTGATAGAAGGGTTACTTTTGAACAAAGCACAATTTTTCTTAATACTCTCGATGCATTTGTAACTAAATAAACTAAACGTTAAAATTAATTTCGGACCCGAAGGTTCAATCTTAATTGGGCTAATCCCTGTACAAGCTTGCATAGATACTTGAGTATTGATTGGTGTGTCCTGTACTGAATGATAATCTTTAAATGTCAATAGAGGTTTATAAGTACCATTAAGTCTTTTAACCGTAACTTCATTAATCAATTCATCAAGTAGTCAGCCCTCACTAGTTGTCCCTTTATCACTGATTGCTTCTGATAGTTTGGGTGACAACTAGTAAAGAGCAGGAAGGAGTTTGAATAAGTAGTTTTCCTGTGTATGTTAGTTATAAAGTTGCAAGCTTCTCCATTGTTTAAATTTTTTGATAGTAGTATGTCTAAGTAAGCTATTGTTGTGCTGCTAAAGGAAGACGTGAACTTTAAAAAATCAGTAGAGTTGTTGAATTTATCCAAGAACATGTTACAAAATGTATCATCACCTTTTACTAACATAAAAATGTCGTCCAAATAACGTGTGTAGAAAGTGATGTGTTCCATAATTTCAAGGTTCTTAAATACAAATTTCGTCTCTCAATACGCCATGACTGCAATAGCTATGCTTGCCCCACATGGGGAACCCATAGCAATGCCGACTTTCTGCAAATAATGGTTCTCCCAAAACATAAAAAAGTTGTTGTACAAAATTACCTCAAGCAACTCGGTGACAACAGAAATTTCGATTTTGGATGCTCCGTTTTTCTTAAGGACTAGTATGACCCATTCAATACCAGTATCATGGGGTATGCACGTATACAAGTCCTTCACATCGATCGTTAGAAAATTATAGCTGTTATCAAATATTAACTGGTCTATTTTTTCTAAAAAAGACCATGAATCTTTACAGATCTGAGTTTCCAAGGCTAAATATTTCTGTAAAATATAATCTATAAATTTAGCACAGGGATAGGTAGGAGATCCACGGCCATCCACTAATGGTCTCATTGGAGGATCAGTGATGCTTTTGTGGATCTTAAGTATCCCGAAAAGGTACGGAAACCTAGGAAAAGTGGTGGTCATGTAATTATAAACTTTCTGTTCAATCCTACCATCAATAAACATATCCTCAATGCTGTTTTTAATAGATCTGTATGCACCATTTACCTCAGAGAGTGAACTGAGAGAATAAAAGGGACTATCAAGTAAATTAAGCATACATTCATGGTAATCTAAATTATCAAAAATTACCAAAAATTACCAACCCCCCACCCTTGTCTGGCTTACAGACACGTATGTTCTGAGCTCAAATATAATCAAGAAGTTTCCGCTCAATATTGCTGGTGAAGTCATTTCTATTGGCTCTATACATATACTTGACTCCCTGTCTAATATCTAACTCACACATCTGCTCGAAAACCTGGACTAAAGGGTGTAAAGGGGGATCTTAGTTGCTTAGGAAGAGCGTTGTATTGTGTTTTAACGACTACATTGTTCCTGCTCAAATGTAATTGGGCAGTTGATTTCAATAATTGGTTTAATTGTTGCATTGATTACTAGCTCAATATGATAGGCTCAATTTTTGAGTTGTAATATATTTAAAGTGATTGTTCGCTGAGTATGGCTTGTCTGAAGAAGTCTGTACAATGTATAGAAAAGCGCTTCATTAAAAAGTTTTTATCTGGTCGCTGTTCTTGCCTAATTTCGCTAACCGCAGCAACTCTTGTTTGTTTGGATTCACTGACAGGGTAGTTAGCACTGCTAAACCCAGGTCTATCAGACATGTCTATGACTGTTACATGTTTGTCAATGTGTATATGACAAACTTGTACAAAAGCTACTCAAGCCGTAACTCCTTGAAACGACTTAATTTATTAAAACGCTAAATAAGCCATGTTTTTCGTCTAACTCAAGTGGTTAGACTTCTTCAGAACAAAACCAAGAAATATCGATTACAATTCAAACCCTAAATTTATAAACTTCCCCGCCAAAAAAAATTCAAGCCGTTTGTGTTTCTTAAAGGCATGCAATTCTAAAAACGCATTTCATTCATAAAACTGAAGTGTCTTTGTTACAGATTTATACTATGTTTCAAAACATACATATGCATTACTGCAGCAACCCTATTTCATTCCGCTTTCACAAGATATACAAACATTCCAAAAAAAAACAACTGAAATAATGAATAAACATTCTGAATGTAATATTACAATAATAAAATACCATCATAAATGCATTTCATGCAGAAGTTTGACCTTTCTACATTAAGATATTGCCATTATTTCATAAAAAATATATATCTCATAAAAATATATATGTTAAAAACATGACAGCACATTAACCAATTCATGAACTTAAAAAATCAAATGATCAAAGACATAAACATGAACAGTGCATACCATGCGATATATAAATCCACCAAAACTATTCGTCCTCCATAATTATTGTGATTATGTTAGATATTATATAAATATTAATTTATGTATTAATTTGAATCTACTATAAACAGTCTAGCATTGCATTCTATGTACTAAGGAACCTACCTCAACCTGTAGGTGTATTCTTGTGGTACTATGAAATTATATATAGATATATATATATATATATATATATATATATATATATATATATATATATATATATATATATATATATATAGCCACGCATCTGTTTATATGTAAACAACATTTTATAGATTCATCTATCTAGACTTTTGAGTTTCAATAAGCACATAAGGGAACATTTATCATTTAAGCCTGGGTTAGTATACGCATTGAGTTTAATTTGCCACAATAGTTCCATTTTCTCAAGCAATAAACCAAAAGGACCTCCCCTCACATCTTGTTTAACTTGATTTATTACTTTATAACAAAATTTGTGATCCGGGAAAGCCATGATATGCCTAGCAAGGGCATTGTCTTCTTTTAGTAAATTCATACTTCTCTGATGTTCATAAATTCTGTCTTTTAATCTACGCTCGGTCTTCCCTATATAAAAATATGGACAACATTGGCAAACTGCTAAGTACACTACTCCTTTTGAATTGCAATTATATTTACCTTTAGTGTACAATCTAAAGCCATTAACCTCTATGTTGACCCCTAATGACATTAAATGACAAAATGAACAGTTGCCACATTATGTCATACCTCTATTGATTATTAAAGGATTAGTATGTTGTTTTTTCTGCAATAGTTCTTTAAAGCTTGTTCCTTTTCTCCATATTATCTTTGGTGAAGTTCCTAATCTACATACTATTGTATTATCATCATTCAGTATTGTCCAATTTTTCATTATGATTTTTCTTATATTATCATAATCTAGGGAAAACTTCAAAATACAAGCCAAATTAAACTCAGCCTTAGTTTCTTGTTGAATACATCCATGAATTATTACACTGATACTTTTATCTGTTTATTGTGGTGACAAGGTTTAGGTCCCTAGAACATGTAGCTCGGAGAGATTGGGATTTCTTTAAGTGGAACATGTCTAACAGCTCTGGGTTTGACATAGCTTTGAATGTTAGGCAGAGATCACCTCTGAATAGGTGATATGCAATGGAGTAAAGCTGGACTTTTTTGAGATGCTCTGCATAGGCGATCTGTTTGAGGCCAGTAATCCTCTTTGTGGGGTATTTCTGCAGCCTTTCCAGTTGTTGAAAATGTCTTGTGAGGTACATACCAAAAGGAGTGTTGTACTCTATAATGGGTCTAATGAGTGATGAGTAGAGGGGAACAATGACCTCTTTTTTCCTGGATGAGAAACATTTGTGATGAGGTGTGCCATGTAGAACGATTTCCTGACTACTGTGGTGATGTGATTATCAAATTAGAGACTACTGTCCCCCTGTGTCCCAAGGTCTCTTATCACACTTTCGGTGTTAAGTAGATTACCACCTATGTGATAGCTCTTGGGTACAGAGTTTTTACCAAAGGGGATGACAATGCACTTTTTGGCATTGAGCTTGAGGCCATGGCTTTGACACCAGCATCTGTCTCTGTGAGGCCCTTTTGTAGGATGTCCACATCGTTAGGAGTTTAGATTATGGCTCCTATTTTGCAGTCATCTGTGAACTTCATTAGCCAAAGACCTTCTTTGTTAGCCTGTACTACAGAAAAGTATATACCAAACAGGAGTGGACCCAGGACTGAGCCCTGTGGTACTCCACTTGTCACTGGTCTGAAGTCGGATTTGGGGTCTGTGACTTTTACAGTGTGGGATCTGTCAGTGAGCCAGTTGGAAACCCATCTTGTGACATAGGGATTTATACCTAGTTTAGTGAGTTTATCTATAATTCCAGAGTGGAGGATGGTGTCAAAGGCCTTGGCAAGATCTAGATAGGCTGTTTGATCCACCTTACTCTCATCTATGGCTTTGGTGACTGCTTCAAAGAAGTGTATCAGGTTTAGGAGACATGATCTGTCTTTTACAAACCTGAACTGGGTGGGGTCCAGAGTTTGGAGATTACTAATGTGTTTATGTATAACATCCATGATGATATGTTTCATGGCCTTGCAGACCAGGCTCATTAGGCTAATGGTACGGTAGTTCCCAGGGTCTGTGGTGGCTCCCCTTTTGTGGAGTGGGATAACCGTCGCTGTGTGCCATTCAGTGGGCACAAAGCCTGAGGTGAGGCTTTGATTGAACATGATGATAGGTGGGGTGCCAGTTCATTCTGCAGTTCATGTAGAATGCAGCCTGGGATGTTGTCAGGTTCCATGGACACTGTGTTCTTGTCTTTGGAGAGTGTGGTTTTTACCTGTGCAGCCATGATTACAGGAACTTTACATCCTTCCGGTATAGAGATGGGCGCTTTAGGGGGTTCGAGGGGGGTAAAGTTAGCACTGCACCTATCTGCCAGAATGTTGGCAATATCAGTTGGTTCTGTATATTTAGTGCCATTGTGCTGTAACTCAGAGCAGATCTGAGTGTTGCCATTGAGATTCTTGACATAGCTATAGAATGATTTGTGGTTGTCTTTAGAATCAGTGGCAATTTTGTTTTTGTAACTAGCTTTGGAGGATTTTATGAGAGATCTCAGCTTCTTACTGAGGCTGACCTGGAAATTCCTCCAATCTTGGGATTTTACTCTTTTTTGCAACAGTTTCTTTCTTCTGTTGTAGAGTTTGTTTATTGCAGGGGACCACCAGATTGGATTCCTTTTTTTGGAGGATAGCATCTTGGTTCTGTTAGGGATAGCATGATCCATGCACGCATGTAAGTGCTTATAAAGTGCATTTCTGTAGGATTCAGCAGTCGTACCTCTATTGTCTCTCTGCATGGGTGTCGTGAAGTTTGCCACTTCTGTCTTAAGAAGTGTGAAGTTGGCTTTGAAGAAATATTTTACGGTGGTTTACCTAATGGGGGGTGGGGTAGCTTGTGGTCGGATCTGACCAACAAGGAATTGACCTCTGGTGTGGAACACCGGTCACCCATGTTGGTAATTACCAGGTCTAGGATATTGCTGCCCCTGGTGGGGGTGTGGGTAAGTTGTTCCAAGGCATTGGACTTAATGAATTCCAGAAAACATTTAGCAAAAGAGTTGGTGCATGAGTAGTTTTCCCAGTTAATGGTGGGGTAGTTGAAATCACCCATTATTAGGGTGTTGGTTTGTACCCTAATATTTTCCAGTGTATGAAGAAATGAGGAGTAGGAATCCTGAGGCATGGTGGGGGATCTGTAGCAAGTTACATTTGGATTGCGGTCTTGCCCAGACTTAGTTGTACTTGGATAATTTTGGATGCATTATGCTGAGCAACTAGCCTGGAGGTGTGGCTATCCTTAATGAATATGGACACACCTCCACCTTTAGTATTTCGGTCCAGGTTAGGTGACCGAACGTTATGGTATGGATTATAGCCTGGTAATGCAAAGGTGCTGTCTGGAGCCTTGAACCAGGTCTCTGTCACTGTACAGATGTCGATGTTCTCCATTTTAAGGAGTGCCTCGAGTGAATGCATTTTGAGATTTAGACTTCTAGCATTGAGTAGCATTACCCTCAGATATATATATATATATATATATATATATATATATATATATATATATATATATATATATATATGGGATCAGTACTGATCCCCGAAGGAACTTTTAACTGAAGCACAAACAGCCCAGCATACTTCAGTGAAAGTGCTTTTTACCGAAAAAGCACTTTCACGGAAGTATGCCTGCAGCTAGAGGGAGTCATGGGGAAATGACTGTTGTGGAGATTGTACTATGGTGCGGATAAGTGAATATTCCCTTTTCCTCACTGTAGTGTGATCTCAGAGTTAAAATATTAAAGTAGAGGGGGTGCAGGAAGGATTCCCCTCCTGCATAAAAGTAGATTTATTGTGTTTCTTTTAACGCACTTTAACAAAAGCGCTTATTTGGTGAAAGCTATTTCTTTAAAGTTTGTTCTGTGATTGTGGAGTTGGACTATTAAACTTTTGTTCAATAGTCCTAGATCTATATATATATATATATATATATATATATATATATATATATATATATATATATAGACACACCACATACATACATCTACATATTGTAAATACATTTTCCCTTCTGTTGAATGACTGTGCTACATGATATGTTTAAGAAAACATCACACTTATGTACAGCTCAAATGGCTTAGTGGTAACTAACTGCACCTCTGGTTTGCAAGAGATTATCATTTTGTTGCTGGGCAGAACAAGGGCTTTTGGATACAGAGTGATTAAGGCACTTTAAACAGTTTTAATTGGGTTTGTGCAGGTTTGAGTGCCAGTAAGCAGTGCTAACATCCGGTTAAATATGCTTACAGACAGTTAACCTGAAAGTGCTTAATCTGTGTAGGCACTGCTTAGCACTGTGCAAACAGGCTTAAACCCACTCACTACTGCTTAAAAGTGCTTACTCCCGCTTACCTCCACACAAACTTCTTTAAAAGAAATGAAAAAAGTGGTGATAGGAAAGTGGTAAAAAAGGGGGCAGAAAGAGGGAAAGACAATATGGAAATTAGCTAGGGATTTGCAGCATAGGTGTAGAGAAGGTCCATAGCTGGCCATTTTTACTACAGCAACAGCTGTCCATATATACTGAATGTGGAGGTAGATTTCAACAATCAATCCCCTGAGAGAGGGGTGAGGACAACAATAATGTGTTGTGAAGCCAATTAGACCAGATTACATGTATCCAGTGGACACATGTGCAAAATGGACAGCTATGTATGGGGCAAAATTATTTTTTGGGAACAGAAAGCCCTTTTTTTAAGGTGAGAGTGGGATGTTGGGGGAAGGATAGTAGGTATATTTGGGGAGGTAGGTTCGGTAGGAAAACAGACAAGACAGAAAAGACAGCATACAGGGGCAGTATATGACACATGTGGGGGATAAACACCTTTGATGGGGAGGGGTGTTTGGAAATCGGAAGCCCATGAGCCCCCAAATGGAAACAGTGGGACTGAGGTCCCCACCTATGGGCAGTCACCACTGCACCTTCATGGCCCTGAAGGTGGCTGTGCTGTTAACTGAGCAGGAGGAGCAGGCTGACCCTCTAAATGCACCATGTGGCCCTCAAGCTTGTGTAGCTGATCTCCAAACTCCCTTTGGAGCTCACTACACACCAATCCCTGGGCCTGACTTTGGGTGACAGGATCCTGTCTGCGCCTGCTTCCAGGGGGTGGATGAGCCCCATCCCCTGAGGCAGTTCCAACCAAAAGTGGTTCAGGACCAATGGATGAGGAGGTCCTGGGGTGGGTCCAAGATGTGCTGGGGCATGGTGCCACAGCCAGATGAGGTGGAAGAGGTGGGTCCGCTGGGACCGGCCTTTCCAAACATGCTACGGTGTTGCAGTTTTAAAATATATGTGGGTTAGTAATAGTCAACATAATCAAGGATTAGTTATAACAGCATGCATAGGTAGTCCAATTAACCCAAAACACCAGATTTGGAACAGTTGCATAGCAAACAGAACACATGCATATATGGAACCGCAGTGGCCATTACAACACCATGCAGGTTACATTGATAGCAACAAGCCACCAGTGATAGTATTTCAACATGGAACATTAATAGAAACACATTTCAATATTTGTTGAACAATAGGACATATGTCCCAACAGTAGGTTTGGTGTAAACATACCCATTGATTTTTGTGTTTAGATTATTGTTGTAGATATGGTGGGGGGAGAGAGAGATATCAGTTAACAACTTATATATCTTTGCAGTACACAGCTTTAATGATCATTTCTCTAATCAATACTGTACAGGTATTATTACAATAACCTATGGCCTTGGTTTGGGAGTGGTATGTTTGTACACAGGATATACTTCAACTGTCTTATAGCTAAATTCTACATCTCTCCTGGTAGACTTATGGAGGGAATGTTTGTTAACACTACCTGACTGTTTCTACACATATTCCCAGATTCCGAGTTAATATTATGCACATACCTCTCAATCTCTTAATGCACACACTCTGAACAAAGCTTGACAACATGGGGGTACAAATAGGGACATATTTTGAATATTAGTCTCATAAACTTGGAGAGTTGCTTCAGTGACAGGATTTGTTTTAATATACATTTTCTGAAGGTTTTGAGGTCTGAAAATCAAATGTATGCCATTATTTAGTGACTACAATTATGAGATCATCCCACTGATTTGCCAGTGGGACAGAGGAGCAGGTAGAACATATGAGCCAATTATCTGGACATTCTGAAAAAATGTGTACAGTTGAGAGCTTACTACCACTCCCATGATTCGGACCATTGCTGTGTCTGCTAAAAATACAACAATTTGTGTTTGGAAATTGCTGTCTGTTCCTTCAGTGTTTTCTGTCTAAGTCTCCCTTGGTTGTACAATCTGATCTTGTAATTACAGCAGTCTTATACATACATTCCTAGACATATTTTTATGTAACACAGTGTGAGAAACAGTGGTTGACACAACAGTACTATTCTGATATCAGATGTTAGTGAATGCTAATTGTCAGGCCATACAATACCAGAGTAAACACTACCAGTTCAGGATTTAATATTTATTGGCAGGCAGTTACAGTTTTCTTATCTGACAGACCTATGGGGGAATGTTTGCTAACACTACTTGACTGTTTCTACACATACTCCCAGACTCCTAGTTAATAGTATGCACATACCTCTCAATCTCTTAATGCACACACTCTGAACAAAGCTTGACAACATGGGAGTACAAATAGGGACACATTTTGAATATTGGTCTCATACACATGAATAGTTGCTAGAGTGACAGGATTTGTTTTAATATACATTTTCTGAAAGTTTTGTGGCCTGAAAATCAAATGTATATCATTATTTAGTGATTACAATTCTGAGATCATCCCACTGATTTTCCAGGGGGACAGAGGAACAGGCAGAAAATATGAGCCAATTATATGGGCATTCTGAAAAAATCTGTACAGTTGAGAGGTATGATTATGCATACAGCTTACTACTACTCCCAGGCTTCGAACCATGGCTGTATTTGCTAAAAATAAAACAATTTAAGTTTTGTCAGATTATGCTATTTGGATATTGCTGTCTATCTTTTCAGTGTTTTCTGTCTAAGTCTCTCTTGGTTGTACAAGCTGATCTAGTACTTACAACAGTCTTATACAGACATTCCTAGACATTTTTTTTTATGTAGCACAGTGGGGGTAACAGTGGTTAACACAACATTACTATTCAGAGAAGCAACAATAAATGCCATACAATACCAGAGTAAACACAACCAGTCCAGGATTTAGAGCTTTATTGCCAGGTAGTTTGTTTTATTTAAATATGACCTATATGGGACTATTAATGTCATATTGTCTGGTTTATTCAGTACAACTCATACACAGTTTTTATACTGACAGGTGACTTTCTACTATTTTATATTTATTTGGTGTGACTACAACAAGCAAGATTGTTACTCACCAGCCTCACAACACAGCCTTTGAAAACTACTAGCATGGGTTTCCTGATTCACAGCCCACTTAGCTGCAGCTGTAAGGGAACTAGAGAAATATTTAGGCATACCTATCCATCATATACACATGCTGGACATTAGTAAACAGTTATTGGTATGAGTAATTACACACTGCTGGGACATCACCCCTCTGCCTTGCTTCTTGGACCCACTCATCTAAGAGCTCCCTCTTTTTCTGCTTCAAGTTGGCATAGCAGTGCCTGACCTACTCACCAGTCTGAGGGATACCTGTGGCACTGGTGGGATCATGGGCGAGATGGTCACATGCTTCCACTTTATATTGGTAGCCTTGGTACTGGCCTTGCAGCAGTCTCTCATCATGGCTTTGTACCAGCAGTCGTACCATGACCTTCAACTCCTGTATGCCCCAGTGCTACGCATAGAAATGCATGCCCTCACCAACTCCTGCCATACTGCCAACAGTGGGAAGGTGCAACCAGTTATGAGCTGTATTCCCACCTGTGGGATTTAAATACGGCCAATTTCCCAACTTTTGCCCTGATTGGATTGTTTTGAATATGATGAGCTAAGCTATGGGCAAACCTGCTAACTAAAGTTGGCAATGCTTAAAGGGGCAGTTTCAGCACTACTTACAATGGGCAAATCCACTTAGCTAGGCTACTCATTGCTTAGCAGTCATATTTACACAATGCTTACACCTAGTAAGCAGAGCTGTGCAATGCTTAGCATTGCTTATTTTTTATTTTATAGACTATCTGCTGTATGGCATTGATTCATCATTCATTACATGTTATAAATTTGTTTACTGTCCCTGACATCCCCCAATGTGCTTTCATTACATTTATTCATGTGTCACTATACTGTATGGGGCACTTGTGTTTATATGGGGGTTTCACAACTTTATTAAATTGACACCTCACATCTGGACCTAATACAGTATTCTAGTTAACAAATATGTGCTATTTAGTAGATAATTATAAAAATAAATGTTTATGTACTGCTTTCACATGTAAAATGCAAATTGGTTATAGTGGAGATTGAACCAAGAATGGTTACTTATAAAGCATATGCTCTAACCACTACACTATTGAAATATTGCTTATGCTGGATGTCTCTTGCTATTTACTTGTTGTGCTGTTTAAGCTAGACTAATCATAACTGAGCAACGGGCACACCCATGCAGCAATGCTTAAACTTTATTGCATGTTTTAAAAAAAATTATTTGTTGTGTTATTTTATTTGTACCCTTCAGAATATCCCTGCTAATGCTGAACCTGTTATTCTATCAACTTTTTGCTTTGTGGGATGATTGTCCCTTTTGGCTTTGCCCACCTTCTTTACTCTGATGGGCTGGAAGGTGTGCGCTATGTGGTTATGCTACATGTGTTATTCTAACAACATTTGTCTTGGTAGGGACGATTGTCCCTTATGGCTTTGACCAGATTTGTTATCCTGATGGTTTGGGGGTGTTATGAGCATTCTTGCTCATTTTAAATTGCCAAAAGGCAATTCAGGAGTGCAGTGGGCATGTATATTGTGAGAACTCTGCTCTCACACACACACCTTGCTCTCGTACACAGAACCATGCCCGTTTTAGAGTATGGCAGCGCGTCTTCATACATATACATGGTGAGCTACCATGCTGAACAGGAAAGGTCCCTGCTGTGCAGGAATAAATTATTCCTGCATGGCTGCTTGCTGAATCCCAGTTTAAGCTATTTGTTTTTACCTTGTGTGCCTGCATCGATATTTTTGCTATGCACATGTATAGTAGCATGTTAGTATTTCTGAAGTCAATCTTTTTTGGTCAACTTTGTAAATGTCGATCTTTGGGTCATTTACTACATATCAGTGGGCCTATTTAGAAGCATGTATTTTTGTCCCAGTGTGTTTTTTATCAAAGGTAGTTTTGCCAGTCCAGCTGATAGAAAATCAGTTGATTGACATGTACTGGCTTTTTTGGAAAGAGAACATGGTACAGTGGGGATCAGGGAATATGCCCTTTCTCCATTGTAATATGATCATGGAATTGGTATATACAAGTTTAAGTGGGTGTACAACATGGGGGAGGGGGCAAGGGGTGTTGTCTTCCATGCAAAAGCACTATTTTTGTGATTTTGACCCTTTGTGAATTGATGTATAATTGATTCAGTCATTTTGATGAACTGCATGTCGATAATACTCAGTGATGAAATTTTGGGCACCTATATATATATATAATGATATATATATATATATATATATATATATATATATATATATATATATATATATATATATATATATATATGTCTATGTTAATCACATCTTAATTACATATTTCAGTGAAAAGGGCATGCTGACACCTTTTGACTTCTTCTGAATGGAGAGAATTAAACAAATAATTGTAAAGAAGAATTGTGTCACCTTTACAACTGCTGGTAACTTTAACTTGTAATCACCATGAAACAGAAGAAAACTATGCTCCAGAAGGAATTAAAATGATTACAAAAATGATCTGTATAGAGATGTCTAGACAGAGCGGTGCAGGTGTAATAATGTATATATGCATTATCTACTTACCCCTTTTGTGTGACCAATTTAAATTTAAACTCTTGCACTATATATATTTATTTATGTCTGCGGTGGTGGTGCTGCGGTAGTGTTGTCGCCTCACAGTAAGACGCTGTCTGGTTCGACTCTAAGTTAGAGCGTCTTCTGTATGGTGACATGCATGAATGGGTGTACCTTCGTTGAAGGTTGTGCATCAGGGCTGGCAACTCGGTACGTAAAAATCAACTGCCAATCATTAGCAGACCGGAGTTCTGCTGTGGCGACCCCTAACTGGGAAAAGCCGAAAGTCACAGCAACACTATATAACTGAGGCATTTACTGTGTCTTTGAAAGTTTCTTAAACACAGCAGGAAACAGAAGTTTGGCTGCTGTAATTCCCTGGCAAACTCTTTTGTTCTGAAAGCAATTATCTATTAAGCTATGTTGGTTCAATATAGTTTTCATGGCTGATACTTTTTTTTACTAGTTTCAAACATAAGGACTACTATAGATGCATCTTACAGCAGTGATAGATAAAAAGTGCCTTGTAAGCAGTTTCAAAGTCCTTACATTAAAGAGTCTTATAAAATAAATATGCAGCCTGACAGTTCTGATAACAGACTTGTTTGCATCAACACTTCTTTTATTCTCTAAGCAGTGCCATAATTAATTGCAGTCATTTCACTAAGGGTTTTGTGTGTCATGTTTCTTTATCTTGGGTATTTAAATATTGTACAAAAAATCTAAAAGGCTGCTCATGCTGTCAGTTATACTTAAATATATAAACTTGTATAGATCAATGTCAAGCAATGAAAATGTTCCATCTCACAATATTTTTAATAATGCATGCTATATTTTTCTTATATTAGAAATAAAAATATATACGTTGGACAAACAAATTATTAACAGCAGTCTTAAAATGTAGCATGTTCAAATGATGCTAAAGCTAGTGTCATTACATTTCTTTGATGTTCCTGGCAAAAAGACGTACCTTATTAGTCAAGTAAATTTATGTAGCTATAAAGTTCAAGACCACTTTCTAATTCTTTTTTTGAATCTTAACTTTTTGCATGTAACAGTTCTTGTACTACCTGTCTTGTCTTTTCACATCTTTCTTCTTGTTTGAAGCATATTTTAATTAAAATATGGCTTAAAAAGATATTTTCTGAAAAAAAAAATGGAAGCACTGAAAGTGTTTGACCCATAATATCTGCAACAGAATTCAGGTTGATCTTGTCAGGCAGAATTTATTGCATTGTTTTCAGTCTTCTGTGTAATGACATAAGTATTGACAATGGCTTCTATTTCATTTAAAATGATTTTAAAGAAAATATATAAAAAGATATGAGTGAGACATAAAATGTATTCTTATGGAATGTGAGTCACAGAGGGATTCTTTTTCTTATGAAATACTTAAAGTCTGTTCCATGTTGCACAATATCATTCTCCTGAGACACTTTGACGAGGACAGCTATTGGCAGGACACAGTTCTCATTACCAAAGGCTAAAGCTGAAGCTCCAGCAGATATAAATGAGGAGTCTGGGGGAGAACCGCCACCTGCATATGTTGCTGGCATGCATAGGAATGCATAATGTACAAAGAATTACACACACATTAATTACCTAAAAGAAAGAACTAAAGAATAACAGCCTTAGCACATACAAATACTGAAAATGATGTGTAAAAAATGCCTAACCTGTACTTAACAAGTAATGGTTGTATTTGTTTTGCATTGGATGCAGTCAAACCCAACCACCCCAGGAGAGTTTTTGCATCTGAGTTATTATCAAGGTATGTCCAGAATCTGTACAGACGAAACAATGAAGTTGTATAAACATGTATTGTATTATACAAATTCTCATATGTCCCTAAGGTGATACATATCCTAGGTGTACACAAATGTCAGTAATACCTTATGACTGACATTTGCAATATACAGCTGTGGAGTTTGTCCACTAATATGCATCGTCTTTTATTTGGCCACTGTACATAAACCATTTGCAAATATAATATGCCAACTAGAAGTGGGTATATGTTTACTAATATTACACAGTAGGAGATTTTATTGTTTGTATAAGATTTGAAACATCCAATGAACTGTGGGGAGGGGTTATAAAATGGAATAGGATATGGTGTAATCCAGATTCTGATGAAGTTTCCTGTTTGTGGATACAAAAGCACTCAATCTAAGTGTGAATAAACATTAAGTTGTTTTACAATCCGTGGCTTGGTTCTCTGCCTTGCTTGAGATTACCTTCAATGGGACATGGTGCTTCAGTGGAGTTTTTGAGGTTTATAGTGTTTTTGTGGCTCCAGGAATTCTTTTGGTTAACTACATGAATAACAACAGTAACACAAAAACAGGACAGTCAGCAATTACAGAAGCAATCACACACAACTGATTATGAGCGATCAATAAAAGAATTTATTCTGCAATACAGTTTAATTAAAGGAAGGTTCTGAGTAAGCAGACATTAACTATCCCCTCTGCACATCAGGCATACCTAAATATGTAGTATGTGTTTGTGTGTGTGTGTGAGATAGTATGGGCAAGTATTTGTTGAATGTGTGTGTGTGTCTACATGAACACAATCAAGCACTTTGCTGCCACTACATCCAGGCATCCTGGACAGATGTGAGCTGTGTGTGGTAAAGTAGTCAGTTCAGTGTCATTGTCTCTGACCATAAAACCTACTTCTGCCAGGCGTTCCAGTGCTAATTCCATGGCCCTGGCTAGAATTTGGGGTGCTACTTGAGTGTGAGTGATATCTGCTGGATGAGCTGTCATAAAAGCTGTGTCCTGGACCACTACCACATGGCCTACCATGTCTGGGGGTGGACAATGCAATCACTGATGGATCAGTGGAAGTAATGCCACTACAGTAGTGGGATCTTACTCTGTCATGTTGGCTAGCACCAAAGAACGTAGTTGGCCATGTGGATTGCATTACAGACACTACCCGATCAAGTGTGTTATACATAATGTCCATGGAGTTACCACATGTCTGAATGGACAATGTTTAGTACTCACACTATCTTTTCTGAGGCCCTTGTAAAATGTGCTTGTGCCTTCATGACAGCTCTGCACATACAGCATGTGGCGACCCTACACATACATAACATGGCCACCCTACACCTACAGCAGGTGGCTGGCCTATGCATACATCACGTGGCACTTACTGCTGCACCAACATCAAGAGCATGATAGACAGCAGGCCTCCTCCAATCACCTCTATCAGCGCTCTTGTGTGGCATCCTTATGATGGCTAGAGGGAGAATCAACCAGTTCTGTAATTGAAGTAACCACACTACCCTGATCAACTATATTACTCCAACCTGTCCAGTGTCTCCGGTATCTGTGTCATGAATGCACATTGACATATTGGCTGTGTCCAAGATATGGATAGGAGATGTTGAAAGCACAACCTCAGTGTCAGACTGACCCTCTGCATACCCAGACTATGTCTCTTCATTACCACCATCATCATCAGAGGCTACCAATACCCTGACATCAGGCAGCAGGAGTTGCACAGTGCCATTGGTAGGATCAGCTATAATAACAAGTATGGAAACAAAAAAACAGAAAACGAGAATAAACAACAATCGAGCCTATGTTATGGAAAACATATCTTACAACTTAAAAATGCTAATGCAACAAAATAAAATAACTTTTAATTTGCACATTCATCTAACTTTTGGATGTTAATAAGAATGCAGAAGATGTGCTTACCATGAGCAGGTGGTTGTGCAATGGCAAAGCCAGATATCCCTAAATATAAAAAGAGAGAAATGAAACAAGGATGATAAGTATATTCAAGCAAATGACAAAAGAAACAGAACAGAACTGGTTTTACAGCCACAGAATAAGACACTTCATATAGAAATCGTTACTTCTCCCTCTCTGTCTGTTGTTTGTGTCTATTCTATTCCTACCCCACCCCCAAGTCTCTGAATCTCTCTCATACTCTCTCTCTATACATATATATATATATATATATATATATATATATATATATATATATATCTCTATATATATATATATATATATATATATATATATATATATATATATATATATATAGATAGATATGCATATACATATGATATACATATATGTTTGCAATGAGAATGATTTAATAATATAGCACACCTGGAAGTTCTGCAGTAGACACACTTGGGTTGTCTTCCACATCAGCCCACACAGCACCAATTCTGTGTGAACCCTGTGTTGAGCTGTTGGGATCTCTGATAGTGGATAACATACCTCTCAACTGTCCAGATTTTCACTGGAAATTTAGTGAGGTTTGAAGTCATTAAATAATAGTAAATATGACAGATATTTAAGTTACAGATTTTGTATCCTTCCGAAAACTCATAATAATTTTAAAAACAAATTAATCTAGCAACTTTCTAAGTTTATAGGAGACTTTTTAAAATCCATTCCTATTTTTGAACCCCCCCCCCATTATTTCTGGTTTTGTCCAGATTTTTTTCACTAAGAGTTTGAGAGGTATGGTGTACAGGAACTCCTCTATTGTGGTCAGTGGTGGCTCGGTAGGATGACCATACCCTGTAGCCATACGTTCATAGGCAACTGCAGCTGCATGATGTCTGGCTGCTGTAATCATGTCACTGGCCCTATGTCTTATTTTGGAATATGTACATCCATGGCTTCTCACAGGGCAGGTGGCCGAATGGTTAAGGTGCTTGCCTTACAAACACAAGGTGCAGGGTTTGAGTCTTACAAGGATAATTAGCTAGGCTTAAAGTGGCTCACAGGGGCAGTTAGCCTAGTACTAATCTATGAGCCTATGAACCTATTCACATCATTTACCACCTACTCTCAGATATGGTCATGGAAGGACTTGTCACCCCTGCCTCTCTCTCTTACAGGAATGACTCATGGTGACATAGAGGTTGAATGATCATGTCATTCTCTGCATTGGTGTATGGCAGTTTACAGGGTGCAGATATCTTGGGTGCCATAGCCTCGTATGACAGCAAATGTAATAGGAAAGAAGAAGTCCATAAGTACAAAAACAAATGAGATAGTTAAAACACACACACACACCTGAGCATATCCATCCATAATACACAAAACAAATGAAAAAGTAAGTCTTCATCTTAGCACACACAACTTAATACATTTTCCCTCACCCCCCCCCCCACCGACTGCAAAACAATGAAAGAACTTGATTAAATATTCCATTTCTGTCACTACAGAATTAAAAAATAAACAAATAAATAAATACATAAATAAATAAATGTAAACCTGTCAAGCAAAAATGGTTAACACGTTTTGGTCTGATATGCACTTCCATGGAGGTCAGCCAGTTACACATCAGAGACTTAACAAAATGGTCACTGCTATTAATGCCAGAACCCATGACAATTTTAATAATTAATACAACAGTCATCTGAACGCAGTGGTCAGCTTTCAATATTGACAATTCCCATTAAGCTGTCATCATTAGGTAGAAAAATATTGCATGGTCAAGAAATAACTGTGGTAAACATGCCCATTCCAACAGCTACTGTGAATAATGCACAGGGTACAGCAATACTTATATTGTGCAATACAATCCATAAGTAAGATTCAAATACATAAATGTGTTCATAACAGCAACATATCAGGAATTTGGGAATTAACGTAGATAGTAACCTAGCCTTCGCCTGACGTGCACAAGGTATTAAGGTATTGCTCAATTTATAAGCAAGGGTATGGCATCTAGGTCCAGAGAAGTCATTATACCACTGTACTCAACCTTTATCAGAGACATCATAGAGTATAATTCCCCCTTTGGTAGGTAACTGACCAGACAGATGCAGCAACTGGAATGTCCACAAAGGTTCCTTACAAAAAGAATACAAGAAATAAACAAAATATCTTATGCTGATCACCTCAAAGCCCTGTCTCTTTACTTGATATCATATAGACTTCTGGAAGTGATCTTTGCCTAGCCTACAAGGCATTCTCTGGACCCTGTTTTGAAGAATCTTTTGCAGATCTATAAAATGAACAATATCCAAATTACTAGATTAAAAAAACTAAATTCTGCTTGTGACATAAACAGGACATGTTGGAGAGATAGATATGTTTCTCAGATAATTCCCATTCTCTGGAACAGAATCCCTATCCATGTGAAGCAGAATTCATCCTTATCTCTATTTAAGTGCAACTTGGACCAATAGATGGATAATCATAAATTCACCCCCGGTCTGGCTTCTTTGGCTCCAATGTACAGTCAGTAAATCACACCCTATATACATCACATTTGTGAGCCACATTTGGGTTGCACAGATAGGCTCATAAGGGCCTTAGTGATCATTAGCCTAATATGCAGTTATGAACCTCTAAACTTATTACTACAGCAATCTTCTGAACAAAGTGGTCAGCATTCAAAATTATATAAAATGGGCAGCTGCACATCTTACATATAGTTCACTGCAAATATCATACTACAACTGGGCAAGTGCAATTGTAGGTTACAGTCAGTGTGTCCCACAGGGTTATGTCTTATGTTAAAGTCAAAAGTCAAAGTAAACTTCATTGCCATTTAGAACTACACACATGTAGCCTAAATGAAATTCCATGCATCAGCTCAATTCTTGAGATTACAAAGGAAAGTGAAAAAACACATACAAGTAAAGGAATAAACATAACTAACAAATGCAATACTACTTCTAATACATGCAAGAAAGAACAGAGACATTTATCAGCACTCATATATGAAAAAATACCCTCCCCTGAGTTAAATTAACTACCCTATTTAAAGTCAAACAAAACAACTTTTGAAATGCCTAAGTTATTTGTCTAATATTGCACTTTAGTGAGTTAAATAATACTGACTATGGATATAATAAATAAATGTTGCACTTACTTGGAATATATGCAAATACATATTGCACACACGAAGAAAATTGACTTATTATGTGTCCAGACCCCTGGCACTAGTGCCTGAGTTCAGAAATCTAATCACTGTAGGGTAGAAACAGTTACTGAATGTTGTAGTCTTGCAGCGGATGCTGCAATATCTACTGCCTGATGCCAGACGCTGAAACAGTCCATGCACAGGATGCATGTCATCCTGGATTATCTTGGTGGCTTTTGGATGGTTCTTGCAGAAAAAACATGTATCGATGGAAGACTGGAACCTGTTACTTTCTCTGCAACCCTCACCACTCTCTGTAGCACCTTCCTTTCTGTAACTGTGCAGCTTCCAAACCATGCTGTGAAGTTGCAGGTGAGGATGCTCTCTATTGCACCTCTATAGAAGGTGGAGAGAAAATGAGGAGGAAGCTTAGCTTTTTCAGCCTTCTTAAAATGTGGAGGCATTGGTGTGCTTTCTTGGCCAGTTATCTGGTGTTTCCCAACCACAAGAGATCCTATGATATGTGTACAGCCAGGAATTTCATACTCTTAACCATCTCCACACTCTCACCATTGATCCTAAGCACTGGGCGATTTGTTCTCATTTTCTTGAAGTCGATGATAATCTCTTTGGTCTTGCTTGCATTCAGGTCAAGGTTGTTCCCCTCGCACCAAATGATCAGAGATGCCACCTTCTCTCTGTACACACTTTCATCCTCCTTTGTGATGGGCCTCATGACTGTGGTGTCATCAGCAAACCTGATGATATGGTTGGACTTGTGCTTAGCATAGAAGTCGTGAGTCAGGATGGTGAATAACATACTTATTATACCCATACTTGGTTAGGCTGCACCTTTCAGATCTATCTTTTTTTTCTTCAGAGGACTTCTACAGTTTGTATGCAGATGCCTTGAAAATGGATTAATTGATTACAAATTTTATAGACAGGACATTTCTGCAAAATAACGTGATTAAATTCCTCATTTGGGCATAGGAAATATGTTGATAAATCCACCAAAAACTAAGCATTTGAGATTTGGGAAACATAAACAGAAGGGTGAATATTTAATATAGCACACAGTGATTAAAACTACAGTTTAATTTAAGGACCTGGGCATATGGGTAGATCCAGCTATCAACCAATTGTTTACTGATAGTTAAAAAGCTATAGATGTATAAAAAGATGTATACAGTCTAGGACATTGGAAATAATGACATCATTGTATGCAAATTATATTAAAATCAAACTGGAATATAGAATAACAATATGAAAGCATTATAATAAAATAAGCATGTATGTATTGGAAACAGTACACCAGGACTATACAAAGGGCATTCATGGGTGGGAAATTTTAAGTTATGATAAAATATTAAAATATCTGAACTTGTACAGTGTCTCATAAAGATATTTAAGAGGAGAACTTATTCAGATATATAGGCCATTTAGAGATACTTACTTTTGGACATTTTTGGGGATATCAAGAGTAGTACAGAATTATTACATAACACATGTAGAAGATTATAGGGGTCCAAATGGAGAGATGATAAGTCAGCAAGTGAAGGAGAGTCATATTGCTGGAATTTAATTCATCCTCAAGTGTAGGTGAGTACCTTCATGAGGTGCACCCTGTTTTTCACAAAATCTCACTAAGACAGCACTGATATATAGACTGTATTTTGTATAGCATATATCATGGACAGAAGTAGGTTAAAAAATAAAAAAGATAGCTGGATGCATGAGACCCAGGATAAAAAAGTGCCCAATCCTGGTAGGCTCACTGGTGTCTGGACAGGAAAAAATGACAGTGTAGAATCATCAAGACATGGAAACATTCCTACAATGGGGCTAGGGCAGGCCCGGGGGAGGATTCACTCCCTGTTGTAGAAGGAAGTAGCAGTCCACAAAAATCACAAAAACTGATAGGCCAAAAAGAGCCATAAAGAAGATAGAATGGACTATTGAGGACAAAAAAGAAATTATGTATTGTTACTATTATGAAAGAAACCCAGAATTTCCAGAAAGAAGATACACAAAAGGATTAAGAGTGTAATAAGAGGAAAGAAAAATACTTCCACAAGAAAAACTGTGAGAAGCTTCAAATAAAAATACAACAGGTTTATGAAAACATTATATAGACCAAGAAACCCTGATTCATTTGGAAAAAGAAGCATCTGAGGAAGTGCAAAAATCTAAAAAAAATCTAAAGACTTTTGACAGGTATAAAAAGAAATATGGACAAGGGAAAGAAAGAGAGGTCTGATAAGGTACAATATTTATGCAAAGGAGGAAGTCAAACTAATCAACACAAAAAAGGCAGCCCCAAAGATATTCAAAGAAAAATACAGGCAAAGGCATCCAGAAAATTTCACAATAAAAAAATAAGATCACAAAGAGGGAATGTAGAATAAAAGAGTAGTGAAGTAGAAGTTAAAAAATAGAAGTTGAAGTTACGGAATTCCTGCAAATTGAAGGATTTAGTGTAGAAAGTCTAACACAGGTTATATCACAGCATGATGGAATGAGTCTCCAAAGTAATAAGATACAGAAGCAGCAGGAGATATCTGAAAAAGAAATTTGGACATAGGAAAGAAAAAGTTATTAAAATAGTGCAATATTTATGCAAAGGAGAAAGCAAAACTAATCAATGCAAAAAGAGCAGCACCAAAGATATTTGAAAAGAAATACAAGCAAAGAAATTCAGACTTGAAAAACTTTACATTACAAAAAATAAGAAGGCAAAGAGGAAAGTAGAAAAGAGGATTAGTAATGGAGAAATTAAAGAAATAGAAACTGAGGTTATGGATTACCTGTCAAGTGAAGGATTTATTGTAGAAAATCTAACTCAGAAAACACCACAGGAGGTAAAGCAATGAGTCTGCAAACTGAGGAGAACCCAGTGGAGCAGGAAACATCTGATCAGTTGCCATATGAAGATACTTTGGAGACTTCCATAGGAAACCAGTAAACACTCAGTTGGAGTTTCACAGCAAGGGAAGGAACAGGAAACTGTGGCAACTCTGACACAGTCAATGTTGTGCAGTGATAGGCCAGTGAGTTCTCATATGAAAGAGCAATGGATGACACAGGATGAAACGGAAGAGAATATGGCACAGGAAGATGCTCTGCAACTTTCTATAGAATGCCCAGAGGAAATGGAGAAAAAAGAATGAGCCCACCCTCAGTTTAGAAGAAAATGATATAAGAAAAGAGTTGTTTGATATAATACAGATGGATAAGCATGTTAAGATCAATGAAAGAAATAGACTACAGGAGGTATTCATTCTCAGCTGCTTTCCCACCTTACTCAAAACAATCTTTTAACCAACACCCAGCATGGTTTTAGGCACAAACACAGTACTAGCACACCACTTTTATCCTTCTCTCATGCAGTAGCTGAGGCCAGAGACAATAAAAAACTTGTGCCTTGCCTTTTCTTAGATCTGCCAAAGGCTTTTGACACTGTTTCTCACAAGCTTCTACTTCAAAAACGTTCTCAGCTGAACATTTCTATCCCTACTCTAAATTGGTTCTCTAGTTACCTGTACAGTCACTTACAAGTAGTTAAATGGCAAAATTCCTTCTCACCCTTTCTGCCAGTTCAGACTGGTGTTCCTCAAGGTTCAGTTCTTGGCCCCCTCCTTTTCAACCTCTTCACTAATGGCCTACACACTGCCAGCAATCCCTCCCCTATCATACAGTGTGCAGATGATTCAACTTTGATTTCCATTTCTGACTCTATCAATAACCTCCACCATATCACCCAGTCTTCATTTCACTCTGTTAAGAAGTGGCTCTCCAACAATCAACTTATCCTGAACCCCTCTAAAACTAAGCTCTTACTATTCCTACCTAAAGCTCTAGCCCATCACAAACCCACCTGTCTCGTATCCTCACTAAATGGCACCATCATATCACCAGAGTTACACACTAAACTCCTAGGTGTCATCATTGACGGCCAGCTCAAACTAGACCTCCACATACTTCATTCAATAAACAAAACACACCAAAAATTGGGCATGTTATATAGAAACAGTAAATTCCTGACCTCCAACTCTAAACTACTGCTAGCCCAATCCTATCTCCTCCCCACCCTCCTGTATGGCTCCCATCTATTTTCCAATTTACAATATAACCTGCTGGCAAAACTTGACCAGACTTATAACAAAATTGCTAGATTTGTAACCAGCAGCCCCTATAAATCCCATCACTGTTCTGCTCTCAAAAAACTACATTGGCTCGAATTCCCACACCTTCTGACCAAATGTCAGTTGATCCAAGCTTTCTGAATTCTTAAATCAAACTCTGACTGTGCATCTTTGTCCAACCTGATCTCCTGGTACACCCCTCCCCGATCCCTGCACAGCTCTGATAAACTCTTTCTACAAGTCTATAAACCCATTAACATAGGTAAAATACTTTTTAAAAACTCCATCTCCCTTATTTGGAATAATCTTCCACTCCATATTAAAAGTTATACCTCTCTTCCTAACTTCAAACATGACCTTATTTTGTACCTCCATAACAACCCTATATGTACCTGTAACCCTACATGTATCTGCAACCCTATATGTACCTGTAACCATCCTACTTAACTCCTCCCTTTCCATATTCCCATTTATTCACTAGACTTATCATTAAGACCTGATTCCTCTTTCGTATCTTACTTTATCCTACTGCTCTTCTTTCTATACCCTCCCTCTTTATATAAGTTACTTTATCCTACTGCTCTTCTTTCTATACCCTCCCTCTTTATATAAATTACTTTATCCTACTGCTCTTCTTTCTATACCCTCCCTCTTTATATATTTACTTTATCCTACTGCTCTTCTTTCTATACCCTCCCTCTTTATATATTTACTTTATCCTACTGCTCTTCTTTCTATACCCTCCCTCTTTATATATTTACTTTATCCTACTGCTCTTCTTTCTATACCCTCCCTCTTTATATAAATTACTTTATCCTACTGCTCTTCTTTCTATACCCTCCCTCTTTATATAAATTACTTTATCCTACTGCTCTTCTTTCTATACCCACCCTCTTTATATATTTACTTTATCCTACTGCTCTTCTTTCTATACCCTCCCTCTTTATATAAGTTACTTTATCCTACTGCTCTTCTTTCTATACCCTCCCTCTTTATATATTTACTTTATCCTACTGCTCTTCTTTCTATACCCTCGCTCTTTATATAAGTTACTTTATCCTACTGCTCTTCTTTCTATACCCTCCCTCTTTATATATTTACTTTATCCTACTGCTCTTCTTTCTATACCCTCTCTCTTTATATATTTACTTTATCCTACTGCTCTTCTTTCTATACCCTCCCTCTTTATATATTTACTTTATCCTACTGCTCTTCTTTTTTTCTCCTCCCTCTAGATCACTTCATTCCTCCTCTACTCCATTCTTCTTTTGCACTTTCCTTCTTCAGGCCTTGTGTATAGCTATGTACTATTCTTTGGATTATATTTATTTTTCTTATCCATTGTATCCATTAGTTTGTTTTGCTCTTTATATTATTAACTTGTCTCTATTTGTATGTATTTGTATGTTTTGTCCGGGGCTTTTCCCCTCGGGTCGCCACTGAAAATTGGTAATTTCTTACCCAGTTGGACTAACCCGGTTAACAAATGTGAAATAAATAAAAATAAATAAAACTCAAAAGTTAGAAGTTTGATAAAATAAATGAACACTGTAGCTAGGACTGTCCATAGAGATTCAAGCAATATAAAAGAAGTAAACAGGATATATTACTATGCAGCTAAAATAATAGCTGGTAATGTCTTAACCACAAAAAAATTGTAGTAAGGGCAAGAAAGGGGATAAATTGAATGTCATCATGGAGGAATCAAATAAAGAAAACTATAAAGCAATTAATTAAATTCATGGACAAATTTTAAAATAAAACATCAAAAAAGACTACTACCTAAAAAGTATCAGAAATATTATAATAACATTTCAATAAACAGAAGCCATAATATATAGCTCAAACATATAAAAACTAACAGAAACTATATAACATAAGAACACAGCTTTACTAGGCTGCTTATACTGATATTGTCATTAAGACCTGGAGGTGCACAGGCATTCAACTTAATTTGCCAAAATAATTCCCTGAATTCTAAATAATCTAACCAGGGACCCCCTCTAGGATCTATTTTGACCCTTTCAACAACAGCAAATAAAATTACATGTGTTGAGTATTTTTCTATATGATTATACAAGGCATTGTTTTTGTTTTTAGGTAATAGGTATTTTTTGCTGTTTTATTTTAAAATTTGTCCATGAATTTAAGTGTGATATGTTAGATAGAGAAAGTCTGTTCATATTTAATGTAATGAGAAGTCTCATTGGCTTATTATGTCATGTGTTCTCACAGGTTTTAGTATACTTAACAAGACTGTATTAAGTTTTGTTGCATTCTGATGAAGTCTTTGGTTACAACCTCTCAATAAAAGGTTTTTGATTATCCTGGTGGAGTTCAAGTGACACTGTGTTCTAGGCTTACTCATCCTTTGATGGTATTAATCTTTTTCATTCTGGTACCTATAAAGCAATTAAGACAAAAAAGTGTCATAGTTAGAAGATTATTGAAAATGGAACAGATCAACAAAACTAGTCAGAAAGATAGATGTGATAAAATTGAAACAAAGTTAAGAAAAGCTTCTAAATGGAAAACTCCATCCCCAGATGAGTGAGATTTAACATCTTTACATCAAGATTTAGCCATGAGTAAGAAACATTTATATGCACACCCCAAACAGACACCAGCCTGGTTAACAACAGGAAAAACTATACACCTACTTAAGAGTGAACCCTGCAGACTATCCTAAAAAGTATAGACCAATAACTTGCCTTCCAACAACATATAAACTATACACTGGACTTGATGCCAACAGAGTTTATATTGATTTAGAAGAAAATTCAGTCATGGCAATATAACAGAACAAAAGGTTAATAAAAGAAAGTCAAATGGAACAAAGGATCATGTGTTGTTAAATAAAGTCATAATGGAGAACTGTAAAAAGGGGAAGAGTCCAATTATGGCATGGATGGACTACAAAAAGAGCATTTGACACTATCCCACATTCATAGATAAAAGTGTACTTAAGAATGTGCAAGGCACACCCTACACCAGTGATGGCAAACCTATGTCATGCATGTCAAAGGTGACACACCATAATGTTTTAGGTGACACACCAGTGAGCACCAACACCTCAGTTACCAAAGACATTGCTTTTGTATTTGTTGCTCGTGTGAAGTGCATTTAATTATTTTGTGCCAGAAGCCAATTCAGCAACACTGCTGCAGAGGTAAGGAAGTTATTAACCTCAAAGACTATTTCAGTATACTGTCTCGATACAGTCTGCAAATGGTAGTGCTGACATTGTTTCCTCTTCATTTTTTACACTTCTGCAAAGTGAAAGTAGTCTGCATTTCTAAGCGTGCACGTTTTACATTCCTATCAACTGTCCCTCTTAATCCCTCCTAAAACTGGTGACTTTTTACACTTAATGACAATAATTAGATATATTAACTTATTTTACTTCAGAAAATGTATATTAATTCACATTCAGTTTTTCTGTCAGTCTCAAATTAATAGCACTAGTAGTTTAATGTCTCTTATTTCTAGATTTGTCCCTGATTCTGTTGAGATTTATACCTGATGTACTGAGAGCTGTGTTGTTTTATTTATTTTTATTTATTTATTTTATTTATTTAGATTTTTTTTCATTTATTTTTGTTTGGGGGGGGGACACACCAACAGAGTCAAGTTAGGCGTTTTCTGAATCTTAGACACACCAAACCCAAAAGGTTTCCCATCACTGCCTTGCACTGATTAATTACATTACAGCGACCATGAAACAGTAGCAAATGACTTTGCTGTTAAGCCATGATAAAGGACAAATTATTATTCCAGGGACAACATTTTAAAGGGGGATATTCCAAGGTGACTTTCTGTTGTTGCTGCTCTTTTGTCTTGACCTTAACCCATTAAGTTGTCTACTTAACAGATTAGGTCATGGCTGCAATTTGGCTCCTAGAAAACAAAGTGTAAAGACTTCTCATCTTTTTGTACATGATTTAAAACTGTAATATAGTTCATCAGATGAGGAAATGAAAGCACAACTGCAAGTGGTCAAAACTTTTTCAGATGATATAAGAATGTCATTTGGTATTGCTAAGTGTGCAAAATCAACCTTTAAAGCAAGAAAGCTGCAGCACCAAGAAAACATCAGTTTGGGGCAGGAATGTGATATAAAAGAACTTGAGCAAGAGGGAGTGTATAAATATTTGGGAACTGAAGAAGGCTCAACAATAAAACATGAACAGATGTGAATAAAACTTAGGAATATTTTAGAAGACAAATTAATATTGAAAACAGCATTGACATCTAGGAACAAAGTCCAAGCTATAAACCAAGTTGCTCTTTCTGGCCTAACTTACAGTTTTGGAGTGACTGACTAGCCCTAAAAGGTGTTGGAAAAGTTAGACAGGAAAATAAGAAGACTGCTTCATGCTTATCAAATGATTTATGAAAATCAGTGCATACCAAGATTATATATTCCCTATTCTGAAGGAGTATGGGCCTTCTTGAAATTGATTACGTGTATAAATCTGCAATCATGGGACTGCATACATATCTGGTGACCTCACAAGACCCAAATGTAATGAAAGTTTTGAAACATGAGGAGACAATGACTTCACTGCTTAGTTTAGCAGAAGCATACTGGTGTCAAGCTAGAAAGGAAATCAAACCAGAAGTAGATAAAAATCAGACAGCAATTGAATGTGCCATAAAACAAAAGAAAGAATACAAGGTGAAAGATCAGACGAGAAGGTAAGAAATGTGGAAAATATATAAATATAGTTGTAAGTATAGAAAACTCTTGTAACAACCTCATGTTGATCAAGAATGAACGCAGGAATGGTTAAGGAGAGGCGGATTCATGCCAAGAGATGAAAGGTTAGTATTGGCGGCATAAGATAGAGGGCTACATACATGATGGTTTTCAAAGTCCATTGAACATGTGGAAGAAATAGACACATGTAGGTTTTGTAAAAGAGAATTGGAAACAGTCATACATCTTGCTGCTGGTTGTGATATACTTATGGTAGAAGGACTATATACTGAAAGGCATAATAATGTGGCAAGACTGTTTCATTGGAAATTGTGCACACATTATGATATTAAGGTAGTTGAAATGCACTGGAAACATGAGCCACAAAAGATCATAGAAAATGATGAAGTTTATATCACATGGGATCATCCATTACCAACAGTTCAAAAATAGACATGAAAAAAACAGATACAGAATTCCATGAAAAGAAGACAAAAGTAGCATTAATTACTGAAATTGCTACACCCAGTCCCTACAGTGTCTTATGTACAGAGAGACATAAAGTCATAAAGTACCAGGATTTACAAGCAGAAACAAGGGTTCTGTGGAAGAAGGATACCCAGACAGTTCCAGCAGTAGTAGGAGCAATGGCTCTTATAAAAAAGAATTTACAATCGTATTTAGATACAGTATGTTACCAATACAAGTAACTCCATACAAACTGCAGACGGAGTCATTACCGGGAACATTACGGGTGCTGCGAAGAGCACTTCTGGCTAACAGCAAAAATTGAAACAATACTAATTTCATGAACTTTAATAATACTTTGACTTAGGAATGAGGTCCATTCTAATCATGGTAGTAGAAACTCAAAAAACTTGGATAATTAAAACAAAAAATTATATAGGAATGAGAAGTGTACTAGTTGGTTCTCTGATAGAGGAGCTGAGGCATGGAATAGCCTAGCAAATTATATTAACACAAACACTAGTTTATTTTTAAATACAACTTGTGAGAATTACTGTTTTGGTTTTATTGGCAGGCTAGAATGGCATTATCGCCTTTGTCTGAAATATTTGAATGTATGCATGTATGTATGTACGTTAAATATATTTCTTCAGTATTCTACAGTGTTTGACATAATGACTTCTCAGTCAAATGTACTTTCAGTCATTTCTTTTACCATTTGTGGTTCAATCAAACCTATATTTGATGAAATTATACATACTCACACAAACATGTGTGTGTGTGTGATTGACTACATAGCAGTTTTGCAAGTCAAACAAAATTGGAGATGGCAGGACCTTCCCAAAAACAGCACACAATAAACTTGACAACAGTATCCCCACAACTTCATAAATGAATGTTCATACTGAACTCCCACACATCTGCACCTCCCGGTCATACCACCTAATCACTTGGGCCTGAGATAGCCACAACCTGCACCCCACTGTAGTTACAGTTCTAGAAGAGATGATTAATAATGACACAGGAAACCTCAAGATACTGGACCCAACCCAGTTTGGTTTTGTTGAGGGAAAGAAATGGCTAATCAACCTGGTGGACTTCTTTGAGAAGGTCACAAAAGCAATGGATGAGGGTAAAATGGTTCACATTGTCTACTTTGACCTTACCAGACATTTGACACAATATACCACTCAGGCATTGTTGACAAACTCAGGAGGTTAGGTATAAACCGTTATGTCACTTGGTGGATAGCCAGCTGGCTAACAGACAGGACACAGGAAGTTAGAACTGGGGAGCCCAACTCTACAAAGAGGCCAGTCACAAGCAGAGTCCATCAGGGATTGGGCCTGGGGCTGCTCATTTTTGGCATTTACTTCTCTGAAGTCAAGACCAATGTCAATGCCCTCTGACAGACTAAATTTTCACATGATTGCAAATTAGGAGCTGTCATAGAATTCCCCACCAACACAAATGTTCTTCAGGAATGGCTGACACAGACAAATAACTACTGTTAGAGCCATGGACTAAAACTAAATGCCAAGAAATGCATAATAGTATCCTTTGGGAAGTCATCCATGCCTGGTAACTATCATATTGATAACAAACCCCTAAGAGCTGATGCAGTAGTCAGGGACTTGGGGACACACATTAACAGTAATCGGGATTTGGCCATCACATTTCTACAGTAGTGAGAAAATCAGTCCATTCTGTGCAACTTATAAACAAATTTATGGCATCTATGACCAAGGAGGTCATTGTTCCACTGTATTTGGCATTCATCAGATCTATTATTGAATGCAATGCCCCTTTGGTATGTACCTAACTAGGCATAACCAACAACAGGAATGTTCACAGAGGTTCCTCACTAAAAGAATACAGAGCATAAGTGACATGTCCTGTGTAGACTGCCTTATGGCTCTATCCTTGTATTCTGTCTCCTACAGGCTGTTGAGGGGTGATCTACGACTGGCATACAGAGCATTATCAGACCCCACCCTGACTGACCTCCTGTTTATCCACAAATCAAACAGCAACAGAATTACCCATTCTAAAGACTTATACCTTGTCTGTGATATAAATAGGACTTTCTGGAGAGACAGGTATATATCCCGGAGACTATCCCTTCTCTGGAACATGTTCCCCATCCATGTGAAGCAGAGTTCCTCCCAAACTCAGTTCAAGTACAACTTAGACAATTGGATGGGGAACAGGAAACTGATCCCCAGTTTGGCACCTGTGTCTGTAGTGAACATAGGCAGCCTGTAATTGGTTCATCTCCCAGGCCCCTGCTTTTAAGTATTTTATCTCCCAAGCCCTGCTTACACTTATCAAAGGTGCCAGAATTTCTCAGAGATTTGGGATGTATGGTGCTTGTGGTCATTAACCTAGTACACACCCATGAACCTATGAGGTCTGAAACTTGATATAAGTAACCCCACAGGGTTAGAGTTGCTGGCGCTGTGTCAGACTCCAAGCCGGTCACAAGTGGTGTCCCACAGGGCTCGGTCCTTGGCCCACTATTGTTTGGCATCTACTTCTCACAAGTACAGGCCAACATGGGAGGACTTTAGCTGACAAAGTTTGCAGACGACTGCAGACTGGGCGCCATAGTGGAAAGTGCATCGGACACGGATATCCTTCAGAAGGGACTCACGGAAACAGATAGCTGGTGCCAGAGCCATGGCCTGAAGTTAAACGCCAAAAAATGTATAGTCATACCCTTCGGGAAAAACAAGGTAACCCCAAGCTACCATATAGGTGGCAATCCACTAAGCACAGAAGAGGTTATCAGGGACCTGGGGACCCAGGTTGACAGTGGCCTTTCTTTTGACACTCACATTGCTAAAGTGGTTAGAAAGACCTTCTATATTTCCCACCTGATCATGAAGGGATTCACATCCAGATCTAGTGAGGTCATTGTTCCCCTGTACTCTTCACTTATCAGACCACTGATCGAGTACAATGCCCCATTCGGGATGTATCTCACCCGACATCTGCAGCAATTGGAGAGACCCCAAAAGTTCCTCACCAAAAGGATAAAGGGACTCCAAAATCTGTCATATGCTGCCAGATTGAAGAAACTCCAGCTCTATTCAGTCGCATACCGTCTGCTCAGAGGTGACATGTGCCTGACATACAAGGCCATGTCCAACCCGGAATTAATGGACATGCTCCACCTCAAAAAATCCAAATCCACCAAAACCACTAGAGCAAGCGACTTAAACCTTAGCACGGATATAAATAGGACGTGCTGGAGGGATAGATTTATCACTCAGAGACTCCCTATGCTGTGGAATAAAATCCCGGTCCATGTGAGGCAGAGCACCTCGCTGACTCTGTTCAAGAGAAATCTAGACCTGTGGATGGGAGATCGTAGGTTTACCCCAGGAATCATCTCTGTGTCACTGCTGGACAGAGGCACAACAAACTAATGGGCACAGTATTTTTTCATATAAGGGGTGGCGTAAGCCACAATAATTTGGGCTAGGCTTATAAATGCCTTAGGGCAGATAGCCTAGTATAAACCTATGAACCTATGAACCTATGAACCCTATGGTGGCACCAAATTATTAGAACAAAAAGGAATCAACAAAGTATTTAGATATTTCCATACTCAATTGTATCCATACCCCATTCTTACAACTAAACAGTTTCAAAACATAAACTTCAATTTAAAGAGGGCTATACAACTGCCTTTAGCATCTAATCAGAAAGCAGATCTAGCAGTGCAGGCCTTTCATTAAAGTAGTACTAAAAGCCATAGTATCTACTCCCAAAAGCAAAGTGTTAGTTCTGGATGCCAACAATGCAGAGCTAAACCATGTTTTGAAAAAGCAACTACACCTTCTAATGGCATACCTATTCAAATCTTTTCAGCAGAATTAGAAAATATGTCTTCCATAATTCCATGATTTTCTTTAATGCTAATGTCAAAATATATGCTAGAATTTTAGCAAAAAGTTTTAAATCACACACTCCCTTGTATAATTTTGCCAACTCAAACAGGGTTTCTTACAGGAGGTTTGAAAGTAGATGCTTTAGAAACATTAAAATATATACATATACATATACATGTACATATATATATATATATATATATATATATATAGGCATATATATATATATATATATATATATATATATATATATATATATATATATATATATATATATATATATATATATATATATATATATATATATATTTACATATACATATACACATACATATGTCCCTCCATCCACAACCCCTTTTTCTCATTTTCACACATAGGGTCAGGAATTATCTAGAGTCAGGTTTTACACCTCCAGGTGGCTAGCCCTACCATGGCCATATGCATACATAACTATATCTATATCTTGATATCTATATATATATATATATATATATATACACATATATATATATATATATACATATATATATATATATATATATATATATATATATATATATATATATATATATATATATATACATAGTCAGACGGTTCCCATTCAGAAGCCTGAAACATCATAAGCCTGAAAATCAAAATCCTGAAACCAAAAGCCTGAAAATTCAGAATCCTGAAAACTCAAAATCCTGAAAGCCCAAAATCCTGAAAGACCAAAATCCTGAAACTCAAAATCCTGAAAACACAAAATAGACATACTGATGTCATTGTGGCTTTGCTATTGTTAGCCCTGTGGTGTTAGGTCATGCATTGGGGTCAGGTAAGTGTGCGGTTGGTTTTATTTTAGGGTTAGGGGCGGTTTAAGTGAGTTAGGGTTAGGGCGCAGGTTAGGCATGTATGCAATAGTGACAAATATTGGGGTTAGGGGTGGTTTAAGTGAGTTAGGGTTAGGGCGCGGGTCAGGTGAGTGTGCGATAGTGACAGACCATAGGGTTAGGGTTAGGGTCAGGGTCAGTTGGTAGATATTAGTGTCTTTATAGTGACATATTAGCATTATTTGTGTTTTCAGGATTTTGAGTTTCAGGATTTTGGTCTTTCAGGATTTTGGGCTTTCAGGATTTTGAGTTTTCAGGATTCTGAATTTTCAGGCTTTTGGTTTCAGGATTTTGATTTTCAGGCTTATGATGTTTCAGGCTTCTGAATGGGAACCAGTCAGACACACACACACACACACACACACACACACACACACACACACACACACACAGACACACACACACACACACACACACACACACACACACACACACACACACATTAACAAATACATACATACATGCAAACAAATTAGCTGAACAAGCAGAGTAATGCACAGTATGGAGATATGAAAATAATTCCTTAGTTCTATAAAAACATCATGGAAAGATAATGGCTTCAGTTGAAACTAACTCCATCATGCCCTCCTCTTTATTTTAGCTAGAGGCTCATAATAATGTTGCCTCCATCACCTGCCCTCTTTTATTTTGCTATGGAATGACTGCCTAGGGTTGAGATGAACTGATTATTTTTTTTCAGTTTACTGCTTCATATGGCTTCATACCCCAAACAAGGATATACCAGCTATAATTTCAGAAATGGCATTTGCTAACTTTTCTAGTGTATGGGTCAATGTAAACAATTTTCAATTATTTCTGGTGAAAAAACGCAGATAGCGTGTTAAGACAAGCAGAGGGAACGTTTCCCTTTAGCTGGAACAACTCATTGCCCAGATATTTAGGAATCCTATTTATCCAAATCCTTTGAAAAGGAGCAGCAGTAACCTACAGATGATATGCAACAAAATGTACATTTGTGTACACAGATGGCAAAAGCTATGATTTCCCTATTACACAGAGTAGCACCTGTGAAAATGATTTTTAGCTCCTGTGTTATTTCATCTCTTCTGAAATGTTGGCGTGGACTCTAAGTTTGATTTATGCATTTATTTATTTATTTATTTGAGATATTAAGTAAGATTAATAAGATTGCCAGATAGTTTTGTGTGGCAAAAAAAAGGAAAAGGGTTCCAAGACATGCAACTATTACAGCCACAAATAACACGAGTTTAGAAAGAGCACAATGTGGACTTTATGCCTAGATATTTAACCTAACAAATTATTACCATATGGAAAAAGTGCCCCCATATTTGTAAAGCTAGAAAATTGTACTCTAGATTTATTGTTTTTGTAGCAAAAAACTTTATTTAAAACAGTAATACAACAAGAAAATATGCATGATCATATAAGCAAAGAAAGAGCAACAATAACCATCATGCCTTGCGAGATCAAATAAAACCAACAACCTTAAAGAACATCAAATACAATTAATCAATGGATCTTTTTCAAATTGCCCTAATAGACCAACAATAGTAGAATATATCACAAAAGGAAACTAATCCATTAATCCATTAATCTCTTTACAAATTAAATCAGAATGCCTGTGAAACTAGACAATTACTTCCTTGCTCCAATCCACATCAATTTTATTCCAGAATTTAAAATATTCTAATAACAATGCATAGGCAATGGAGCATCACTTAGTCTCCACGAAGAATACCAAATAACCAAAATACACAATCATGCAGATCAAGAAGGGTACATTGTGATGCCCAACAAGGCATGATTGAGAGGCAGATCCAAATGATATGAAAATAGTTGGCTTTAGTACTATTACATTTCCACCATAACACCCGTGCCATTTGCTTTCTACTCCATCATCTAATAGTGGAGTTTTGACAGAATTTTATCATTTTAAATTAAATCAAGGACATAAAACAGAGTAAGCTAGGGTGGTGAGTATTCTTATACATTTTCAATCAAACATCTTCCATAAGCTGGAATAAATATCCCCTACATGTTAAGCAATTTAACTATCTTAATTTAAACTAGATGACTGGATATCCACAAATTTACTCCAAGGTTGACTAGTATGGCCAGACTGGATATAAGGGGGTGCTGCCTGAGGGAAGCAAGAATGGTCATGTGACTCAGTGGCTGTAGAATACCTTTAAAACTCTGAATATATAATTGTACAGTGGTATTCAAACTTATCTGATGTACAGATTCTAAGCAGTAAGGATGCATTCGTCTTGGCAAGTCATTCATCATAAGGGTGCTTGGTGTGTGTGTGTGTGTGTGTGTGTGTGTGTGTGTGTGTGTGTGTGTGTGTGTATATATATATATATATATATATATATATATATATATATATATAGATAGATATATAGATATATGTATAAAATGAAATTTGGATCCTCCAATTAGCAATGGTAATCTACACATACATTACCTCTTTAAGGATTCTAAAGAAAGCTTAATGAATTGAATATTTAAAGACATAAAAAGTTATCCTGAAAGCTGCTGGGGCAAGCTTCTCCACAAGTTAATGACATGAACTTCCAAGGAAGTAAAAATAAGACTGTTGGTGGACAGTTTTGGAGACAGTTTAGCTTGTGGATGCTTAATAACTGGCTTGCTGAAAGCAATATGATAAACAGATGTACACCTCAAATTTTAGGCATATTAGTAGGAAATTAGAACTTCTGGCATGCAATGCTTGTTTGGCTTGCTGTTCTCTGCCTGACTGTTGCTGATCTCTGCATTTGATTTTGGATTGGAGTTATTTATTTAAGGTTTGGTTACTTCTATTTTTTTATCATTTTCTTATATTACATTTTGTTTTGTTTAAAGTTTTTTTTTTTGAGTTTTAACAGGTCTAGGCTTGGGTCAGTAAGAAAATAATTATTTTGCAGACAGTGAATAATACCCTGATAATTAGTGCGAGGAGTTGAGAAATGCCTTTCCTCATTTAATTACAAATATTTAATGGCATCTTAATTCAGCTGTAGTGATTGTTTGACCATCCACCCTTCCTGCTGCTGTTGTGCTTTTAAACTTGGTGGCTTTGAGTTGCCTGCCTCTACTATAAATGAGATTTTGGGCACTCATCCCAGTCTCATCTCATCAGCTCATTCTATTGAGCCCTCCTTTAGTCTCTCAAACTTGAATTATCTTCTGTTTCCTACCTTCCCACTTACAAAAAAGTTGCTTTTACTGTATATGTGTTCTTATAGTGTTCAATTGTATTTAATCTGCTGCATTAATTACTGCTTGTTAGTAGCCTGGTTACATTGTAACTGTTGTTCTAAGCCTCTTAGTTATGATTTAAGCACTTGGGCTCCAAACTAGTTATCTTACATAAGGAAAGTTTGTGGTCTACAATCTTGTGGCAGGAGAGGTAGCTTACACACTTCTGAGTTGGGAATTACCAGATGAAGGCTTATTGTGTCTGTTATTCTAAAAATGTCTATATTCTGGTTGAAGTGCTTGGGCTCCAAACCAATTGTTTTATATTAGGAATGTTTCTGGTCTACTCTCTTGTGGGAGAAGAGGGTAGCTGCTACACTTCTCAACTGGGAATTGCTTTGGTAAGTCTTATTGTGCCTTTATTTGATTGGCTAGAGGGCTAGCTTGTTTAAAAATTTGATTCTCTGTGTCTGAAACATTTGGTGATGTTTGGCAACCATGCTAAGTGAGAAGAAGTGTGTTGTTGGTTTCTGCTAAACTCTACAAAAACTAAGACTTACATTATAAAAATAGCAGTGATCTGTATAGTTGTCAATATCTTGCAACATAATTCCCCCTTGTAATCTTTGCAGATGCTGATCTCTCACAGTGTAAGTTTCCGTTAAAATACCCTTACTGTCTAGACAGATTTTTCAATATTTGAAGTTACCTCAGTCCTCCCTAGTAGATCAGTAGTCATGGATATGCACTTCCCAACTATCTCTGTGGCAAGTCTGGTTGAGATGGTTATTCTGAGGCACTGTAGCAATTAGCTAATGTACATTGACAACCCACATATTCTTAATAAAACAGATAAAATGTGTAAGAGGTGTAAATACACTTTACCACCGGAGGCAAAACACTCTCATACAACCAAAACTGATCCTATTGAGGTTGTCAGCAACACTTGCACCATACCTCCTACAGAGAGGAAAGACCCTTCACATAAAACTACTTATGCTGAGGCACAGATAATATTCCTACTACACAGCACAATCAAAAAAAGGGGTCCTCAGCCATCATGCAAACACTCCATTAAAACACCACCCAGAGCTACACATAATAACACTGTATCCAAAAAATTAGTTATACTGAGGCACTTACAGATAACATTTCTAAAACACTAAGACCCCCTACACAGTGCAATCAGAAAAAAGGGTCCTCAGCCATTATGTAAACATTCCGTTAAAACACCACCCACTGCTACACATAGTAACACTGCATCCACTGACCCTACTGCTAAGCTCTTAAGGCAAACCACTGCATAGCCAAATTTCCTAATCATTGGTGATTCTATAGTGAGGCACACTGATGTTCCCTTCACCAGACTGAGTAAAGAAAGAATCATGGTTAGCTGCTTTTCTGGGGTTAGAATCCATAAAGTCACAGGCACTCTAAATCACCGGTACCAGTACAACCCTGTCATAGTCCGTGTGGGTGTTAATGACCTGAGATGTACTCCCTTGACTATATGAAGTGAGATCTGATCAAGCTCACTGATTATGTGCCTCAGACAGGCATGAGCCTAGCACTGAAAAACACCTTCTCCAAGGATGATGCCATGTTACCAACAGAAAATGACTGATTTTAACAATTGGCTTAGCTTCTGGTGTCAGTCTAAGGTTATATAATATTTGATGGCCTGTGAGGACATTGTTGACAGACCATGCTGCTTTGCCAGGGATGGTCTGCACTTATCTCCCCTAGGCTTTCAGATATTGACAAGGACTTTTTCCATCCCCATACTGTCTTTTTAGGCAATGCCAAACTGACAAACCTCCAAACTTAACCAGACCTATGAATGAATATCTGAAAGTGGTACTGCTCAATATTTGAGGTCTTAACAAAAAACTCCACTCCCTGCAAGCCTTCTTCTTCCTGGAGAGTGCAGATATCTGTGTAGTAATAGAGACATGATTAAAACTAGTGGACAGTACCCCAGTAATGCAAGCTTATAATGTCTTTCACATCTTTAAACCATCTACTGCACATTATGAAACTAAAGGTGGAGAGGCTCAGTCTATATTAAAAACAATCTCACATCCAGATTAGTTAAAGTGTATGACACACTGGAACTTATACACGAGCAACTTACCATAAACAGGGTGCCGCACCATATCCTTGCAACATATAGGTTCCCCTGCATGTCACAGGAAACCCATACTATCTATCTCAGTGTACTAGAGTCCCTCACATTTCAGCCAAATATGACATTCATTTGGGATCTCAACTACCTCTCTATAGATTGGGAATCCTACACCACTTCTAATGCACAAATCCAACAATTCCATAATTTTGTTGATAACAACATGCTGGAACAGTTTGTCCATTCTCCTACCAAAGGGTACAAATATCCTTGACCTTGATGAACATAGGGGCTGATGTTCCTCACCCAATGCAATGTCTTCATCTGTCAGATCTGACCATAATTCAGTATTGCTTGAAATAAAAATTAAATCCAGGATCTAGCAAAACCAAAAACCTTTAGAAGCTGTTCCAAGGCTAACTTCTATTTACAAAGTGACACATTGGCAAAATCTCATGCACCTAAACCCATTAAATACCATAGCATATGCTGAGCTATTTATAAAATCTCTGTACACTCATATTGATAGCTGTATAGAGTAAGCTGTGCTCACTTGTATTAAGAATAAGACAAACCCAAAAGACAAGCCACCCTGGTGGAATCACAAAATCAATTGGTTATACACTAAAAGAAAAGAAAGTTCTTGGCCAAGTTTATGAGGAACAAAGTTATACATACTAAAATCCCCCTGACCAATCTAAACAGGCAGCTAAGAGGATTAATTAATACATCAAAGGCAAAACTTGAAGAAAAAATAGCTTCACAGGCAAAAGACAACCACAAAGCTTTCTACAGCTATGTCCATAATCTCAGGGGAAGTACACTACAATGCACAGAACTTAATGTAAATGACATGACCCACACTGAGTTGGAGGCCATTGCCAACCTTTTCGTTGACAGGCTCAGTTCAAATTTCTTTCCCCACTCCCCCCCAGTAGTACAAAGGAAATACTGCATACCACAAACCCCTAACAGTCGCTAGGGAACAGGCCATCAATACACTTTCCAAGGTCAAAAGCACTGCATCAATGGGCCTTGAGAACATCCTGGGACACTTAATAAATAGCATGAAACTTGACCTCTCTGGTCCACTTGAATCTCATTTCAACTGGAGCCCACAGTCAGGTTTTGTGCCAAAGGAATAGAAGATGGCTACAGTTATTCCCCTGCACAAAGGCAGTCCAAGCCCTGATCCAGGTGACTGCATGCCCCTAATTCTGACCAACCACATAAGTAGGGCCATGAAAAGAATCATCATGAACATAATATACGAGGATACAGGTAACCTGCAAATGCTGGAACCATTACAGTTCGGCTTTGTTAAAGGAGGGTCATGCCTATTAAATCTGGTGGACTTTTTTGAGAGAATCACCATAGCACTGGATGGAAGCAAGATTGTGCATACAGCTCATCCTGACCTGTCAAAGGCTTTTGATATAATACCCCATTCAGGAGTTATAGAAAAGCTCACTAATTCAGGTATAAACCCTTTTATCACCCACTGTATAGTCAACTGCCTCCCTTATAGGACCCAGGAGGTCAAAATATGTGAGACCACCTCCACAAGGAAGCCAGTCACTAGCAGAGTCCCCCAGGTCTCAGTAGTGGGCCCATTTATTTTTGGCATCTCTTTCTCTGAATGGAAGCAAATGCTGAAAGTTTATGGTTGACTAAGTTTGCAGATGATTGCATGCTGTTGAATATCATTCATCACCCTGCAGACACTAACATTCTTCAAGACGTTCTAGCTCTAACTAGCAAATGATGCCAAAGTCATGGTCTTAAACACAATGCTAAGAAATACATGTGTACCCTTTGGGAAGTCAACCATCCTGGCTAATTACCATATTTATAATATGCCCCTAAAGGTCGACCCAGTGGTCAGGGATCTGGGTACGCATGTAGATAGTAGCCTTACCTTCAACCTCCACATAGCCAGAGTCACGAGGAAATCATTTTTATGTTGTGCAATTTATAAGTAAGGGAAAGTATTGAGGTCCAAAGAGGTAATTATCCATTTTCCCACTGAACGCTACCTTTATCAGACCAGTCATAGAGTACAGTGCTCCCTTTGGTGTGTACCTGACAAGGCATTTGCAGCAACTAGAGTGACCTCAGAGGTGCCTTACAAAAATGCAAGGAGTAATAAGCTTGCCTTATGCAGAGCACCTTAAAGCTGTTTCCCGTTACTCAGTCTCCTATGGATTGTTCAGGAGTGATCTATGATTGCCTTACAAGTTATCCACAAACCCCCACCTATGAATGTCCTGCATATTTGGAAGTCAAACAGTACCAGAAATACAAGATCTAGGGACCTGAATTTTGTCTGAGACTAAAACAGAACATGTAGAGACAGATATATGTTCCAGAGACTGTCCCAACTATGGAACGAGCTTCCCATCCATATGAAGCTGAGTTTGTCGGTTTACCCATTTTAAGTACAACCTAATCAAGTTGATGTGGAATAGGAAATTTTCACTGGGTCTGGCACCCATGCCTCTTATAGCCAGAGAGAGCTAAAAAATGCCTGACTTCCATGTCCTATTTTGGCACAAGACATAATTTTTCTTTCAAGAAAACATGGCTAGGCTTAGAAAGGCCCATAAGTTGTTAGCCTAGTAACAATTTCAGAATCTGTAAATCTATGGATAAAAGATGCAAATAGTGTATTCTGTTAAAACATACCTAATTTGTTTTGCCTATTTTTCTTTTGAAATTCTTACTGAAAATTGCTAGAAGGCATCCAACACAGTTTGTTATTAGTAAAGTTATAGTAATTATTAGTAAAACTTTTGATTGATTAAAAAACTTTCTTTGTGCACTAGTAGTTGTACTTGCTCTGGATACTTCCACAACTTTTGTTGTAGTCAGTTCTGTACTCCATCACATCTTGTACAACAAATTATTCTGATTTATTATTAAATCTCATACTTCACCAAAATTCTCAGTCTGTGGTTCTGTTCTTCATCATAAAAGCATAACTGTCTGCATCCTTGTAAAGAATAAAAAATGTATGAATGAAAGTTTCTGTATATTCTCACAATAATTAATGAACTTATCCTTTATTGATGCTACTTTGTTTTTATGCTCTTCAAAAACATAAAAACATTATATATTTTCAAGCCATTCCTCCATTGACATACATACATGTGGCATACAGTAATTTTTTATGATTCATAGCAAATCATCTTGTTTAATTGCTTTGAGGTGAGAGGATTCTTGGTTGTTGTTCCTGAAACAACAAATATATCATTCTCCTGTTATCCTTTTTAACATATCATAGAGGGTGAATGATGACTTTTCAAGTTCCATTGGTTTGCTCAAAAGTTGCAGCCTGTGGGTCCCGGGATTTTGGCACTGGAACCTGAAGGGGTGTCCCTTGCGAGGGAAGTCCTTTAGAGAAGAGACCTTTTGATAACTCCTTTTGTAGGATGCCCTTTTGTGAATGGGTGGTCCCTCTAAGGTGACCAACAGATGCTAGCCCTTGTTAAGGTACAAGTAAGGGTGTCTGGTACAGAGACAATGTCAGACCCAATCCAGCCTAAACAGGCCTATGCTGTCTGGGATGGGAACCTGGTTAGCTGGATGGCAAGCATGGCTAGAGACCCTAGATGGTGTCTAACTAAATCTCAGTAGCAAACAAACTAAAATCTCAGAACTTATTCAGTGGGGTCAGGCCTAGGCTCTACTGGGTGGGAGCCTGCCATGCTGGATAAGAGCTATGTAAAAAATGCCCACATAGACAAAACAATGAAGACAAGGTAGACAAAGGTTTTCTTCCAGTAATTCAGTTTATTCCAACCACCAAAGCGTAGTTCCGAAGTATGAGACATATAGCCAAACATCTCTATGATTTATACTGTAAAATGGGGGCATGTCAGTAGGTCCAACCTTAAGTGGGTGTGTTTTTAATGGGGTTGGCTGGTTCCTACTGATGTCACCTTCTTATACTGCCTTAGGGATTAACATTGAAACTTCTTTCTTTATTATTTTCTTAGAATTCTTTCTTTTTTATTTTTAATTTTAATTTTAAAAGTACCATGCAAAACATGTTCATTTTAATGCAATGCTCACACTGTACCCCTTGGTAGGTGTCTGGCCTGGCATTTTTAGCTCCAAAAATGCTAGCATAAACTATCCTAAACATATTTTGTGCAAACTATCTTGTGCATCAAATGTTGGTTGTTGTCTGTTCCATGGGGGGGTGAAGGTCAGACTCCGCTTTTCGTTAGAATTTTCATCATGATGGCAATGGAATCAAACTGGCTTGCAATAAACCAAAAAACACTCGTACAACATAACTCAGAACATCTACAAATGTTGTCACTTCACAGTCACTTCACAGAATGAGGGCAGTAGACATGACTATTTCTGTGTTTGTTGAAAGTGAGGGATTTATGAGGCTAAGTGCCTTCCAAGATACTTACCCATGGTAAATGCAAACTCTGAATTGCTTATACAAGTTTTGTGGTATGCTGGGGACACTACTCTCCACTCTATGTGTGTTTCCATGTGTTTGGATTGCTGTATGAAATGTCAAGTATGTCTAGTGTGCCTGTGCTTGCATTTGTAGGAATGTTAAGTATGAAGAGTGTGTTTCTCAATGGTTCACAAGTTTGCAGGTACTAACTAAGCTTCAAGCTAAAAAAAATTGAGAAGCTCATTTACATCACAGAGTACTTATGGGAGGCTAAAAGCATTCCCCATTATGTTGACTTTTCTGCATATTCTTGGTGAAAATTTACAATTACCCACTCAGTTATTCAGACTGGCTTTAAAGGTTTCAAATGATGCACTTTGCTAGATAGGCAAGGACAGCCTATTCCAGAAATGGAGAATACATTAGGTTAGGTATCTGTCATGCCACCTGGCATTGATGACATGGTAGTGAAGGTTTAGGTCTTTAGACAAGATGTTTGCTTTATCTCTGAATCTGTGTAGGATTAGAAGTTCAAAGAGAGCTGGGTTGTTCATTAGAAGGAAGACTAATCAGCAATTAACCCTCAGTACATTAGCAGAACAGGGTTTTTATCTATCACAGTATTTAAAGGCACTGAGACCTGAGATATTTTTATTGTGGAAACACCAAGGAATCTCAGGTAGTTCTAATACATGCCAAAGCAGTGCTTTATATTCAGTGATAGGCACAATAAGGAATGAAAAAGGTGGGAATATATTTTGGTTACTTGGTGAATGTGCTTGGTCATTTTGTTTTATTAAAACGAGTGGCTATTGGTCATCCTGTCCTTGGGATTTTATTTATTTATTTATTTTTCTTCTACTTTCCCATTGCCTACTGATCATCAGAATCTCTTTTGGTCATTTGACTCATCTGTTCCCCCTACTAGGACAAGTGCTGATGGAGAGAGGCTATAAGTAGATTTTCTCTCTGCAACCCTAACTCTTTGCATGTGCCCAGTGTGTTTTATGCATGAAATGAATCTAGCACAGGACTGTCACTTCAGTTAGTGACATAAGCCCAGACAGACCTGCATCTTGGGCTGCGCACATCATACATGTTTCGCTGGTCTCCACCAGGCAAACTGATGCATTGGGGGTGACCTGGACACAGGCCTCACTTCTACACCTTGAGAGACAGATGCAAACAGGCACATCCCCCTCCTTCCCCACTCTCCCACCCCTACTGCTGACAGTAGGGATCTGAGATTCTAATCAAAGTTGGGTCACCTGGGTCACAATCAGGGCTTTATCCCTCTGTACCAGTAGAGCTAACTCAGCCTTGGAATTTTGGATGATATCTACATACAAAACTGTGGATCCTTCCATGTACAGTTAATCAGACAAAGCTCCGTTGAAAAAGGTATACTTCAGTTCCCTGTAGCTGGCTGATTTGGAGTTAAAGCTGTACACCCCATTTATAACAACAGAGTAGAACTGCACTGTAAGGAAATGCCAGTGCTGATAAACTAATTTGTGTAACTGCCATAGGTGCATTTTTATTTAATTATTTGTTTACCTATTTATTTATTTATTTATTTATTTTCATTTGTTAGCTGGTGTAGAGTGCAGTTAAGTTACAGCCCAGAAGCCAAGATACAAACTTAATTGATGGTTCAGATACAATATTAGATCAGATTAATTGTTTACAGGTTTGGTAAACCCATCACGCAGACTAATAACTGCAAAGCTTCATCCATTCCATTGAAAGCAGATGTCTGCCCATTACCATTAAAGGGCCCTATAAAATAATACAGCAAGGGAATGTCCCAGACTCTTATACCATTCCCGTATTTTAGGACTAGCAAAACTGCAGAATATATGTAATATGTGCATATACACAGGAAAGTTTGACTTCAGGTGAAAGAGAAATTAATGGAAAGGAAGAAGAATTGGAAATATATAATGGGATATAAAGGGAAAGGCAAGGAGGGATGCTGATATAAGGATGCCAGTTTAGATACCATTGATTTAAGCTAGTAAGTTAGAGGACGTTTTGATTTATAAGGTATTTTAAATTATTTTATTGCATCCATAACAATGATAGACAGCTTTCTTTTGACAGCCAAGGAAACAGTGCTCTTCTTACATAGGATCATAGGTTCATAGGTTCATACTAGGCTATCTGCCCTAGGGCATTTATAAGCCTAGCCAGAGTGTGTTTGGCTTTCGCCACCCATTTTAAATTAATTTTACTATGCCCTTTTTCGAGGTTAGTATACTGTGCCTCTGTCTAACAGTGACACAGAAGTAATACCCGGGGTAAACCTACGATCTCCCATCCACTCATCAAGATTCCTCTTGAAGAGAGTCAATGAGAGACTCTGCCTAGCCTGGACTGGGATTTTATTCCAGAGTGAAGGGAGCCTCTGGGTTATGAATCTGTCCACTCCAGCATGTCCTATTTATTTCAGTGCTGAAGTTCAAGTCTCTCGATCACGTAGCTCGATGGGATTTGGATTTTCTAAGGTGCAGCATGTCCATTAATTCCGGGTTGGACATGGCTTTATACGTCAGGCACAGATCGCCTCTGAGCAGGCGGTATGCCACTGAGTAGAGCTGGAGTTTCTTTAACCGGGCAGCATATGGCATCTGTTTGAGCCCTTTGATCCTCTTGGTGAAGTACTTTTGGGGTCTTTCCAGTTGCTGCAGGTGTCTGGTAAGGTACATCCCAAAAGGGGTATTGTACTCAATTATGGGCCTGATGAGGGATGAGTAAAAAGGCATGATGACCTACCCTGATCTAGATGTGAATCCCTTCATGATTAGGTGGGCTATATAAAATGTTTTTCTAACCACTTTGGCCACGTGGTTGTCAAATGAGAGATTGCTATCAACTTGGGTCCCCAGGTCCCTAATTACTTCTTCTGTACTTAATGGATTACCACCTATGTGGTAATTTGTGGGCAATTTGTTTTTGCCAAAGGGGATGACTATACACTTTTTGGCATTTAGCTTGAGGCCATGGCTCTGGCACCAGTTGTCTGTTTCTATGAGGCCCTTTTGGAGGATGCCTGTGTCGGCTGGAGAGTCGATTATGGCGCCCAGTTTGCAGTCATCTGCGAACTTGGTCAGCCACAGTCCTTCCGTGTTGGCCTGTACCTCCGAGAAATATATACCGAACAAGAGAGGTCCCAGGACTGAGCCTTGTGGGACGCCACTTGTAACTGGTTTGGAGTCTGACATGGCTCCAGCAATTCTAACCATGTGGGTTCTGTCCTTGAGCCAGTTTGCAAACCATCTAGTGACATAGGGGTTTATATTTAAGTTGGTGAGCTTATCTATAATGCCCGAGTGGGGTATTGTATCGAAGGCTTTTGCGAGGTCCAGGTAGGCTGTGTGGACCACCTTCCCCTCGTCAATGGCCTTGATGACTGTTTCAAAGAAATCGACCAGGTTTAAGAGGCAGGATCTGCCCTTAACAAAACCGAACTGGGTAGGATCCAGTGTCTGTAGGTCCCTAATATCTTTATTTATGAGGTCCATGATGATCCTTTCCATAGCTTTGCAGACCAAGCTAGTCAGGCTTATGAGGCAATAGTTTCCAGGATCCATTGAGGCACCACCTTTGTGGAGTGGGTCCACTGTTACTGTACGCCACTCTTTGGGTACATATCCTGTAGTAAGGCTGAGATTGAACAGTAGTTTTATGTTTGGGTTTAGCTCTTCTTGGAGTTCATGTAGGATGCAGTCCGGGACACCATCTGGTCCCATTGATGGTGTGTTTTTTGCTTTGGAGAGGGCAGGTCTTACCTGAGCATCTGAGATGTCAGGGGGGTAGCACTCTGCTGGGATAGATATTTGCCCTTTTGGTGGTGGGGGGGGGGAGTTTGCCCTGAACCTGTCAGCTAGGATGTTGGCAATGTCTGTGGGTTCGGTGTATTTTTTGACATTTTGGACTAATTCTGAGCATATCTGGAAATTCCCATCCAGGTTCCTAACATAACTAAAGAAAGCCTTGTGATTATCCTTAGTGTCCTGTGCAATTTTTCTCTCAAAGCTGGACTTAGACGATTTTATGAGTGTCCGTAGTTTTTTGCTAATACTGATCAGAGATGCCTTCCCTTTTTGGGATTTTGCTCTATCATGTAGTAGCTTCCTCCTTCTATTGTATAGTTTGTTTATGGCTGGGGTCCATCTAACAGGGCATCTGCCTTTGGAGGATTGGGTCTTGGTTTTATTTGGGATTGCATGATCCATGCATTCCTGAAGGTGTTCATAAAATGTGTTTATAAAGGATTCTGCGGTCTGGGCCGTATTTTCCACAGGCCCGGGGGCTTTGAAGGATTCCACCTCGGTTTTGAGGAGTGTGAAATTTGCTTTAGAGAAGTTTTTCACTGTGGTTTTCTGGGCGTGGGGTCGGGATGTGAATATCCAGTGAGATTAGTTTATGGTCTGATCTTACCAGTGAGGGATACACTTCTGGTCTGGAGCATAGAGTCCCCATGTTAGTGATGATCAGGTCCAGTATGTTTTCCCCTCTTGTGGGAGTGGTAACAAGTTGTTCCATAGCATTTGAGTTTATAAATTCTAGGAACCTTTGAGCTAGGGTGTTGGAGCTAGAGTAATGCTCCCAGTCTATGTTTGGGTAGTTGAAGTCGCCCAATATAATGGTGTTTGGAGAGACCTTCATATTTTCCAGTGTTCTCAGGAAGGCCAAGTGGGGTTCCTGGGTTTGGGAGGGTGGTCTGTAGCAGGCTATAAACTGGAAGGCAGTTTTACCCACTGTTAGTTAACAGTAAACCCACATTGTTAAAAGCATATAGAATAGTATGTGGTTGTAGTTTTATTTTTATTGGCTCACTGTCAAGCAAGCTAGTTTTACCAAAGAAGTCTACACTGACTTAATTTATTAAGCATATCATCACACCTCTGCTGAATAGATCATTTATGCTTGGACTATTTAGCATTAAACACCAAAATTCAAACATATATCACTTCCATTCAGAGTTGTCTAGAAATTTGCCAATGCACTTGAGCATGCCTGGATGGTTACATATTTTAGTCTCTGTTTAATGCAACTATGTATTGCTCAGGAAGCATCTGTATGCAGCCCATGATGTCAAAGCAACATCAATTCCTTATCAATTTCAAAACTTACAGCTGTACAGTTGGAATTTTTACTTGCCCAAGAAAGATTCCACATACAGGATTTTTACTTTCATTAACATTTTTGCAAGCAATCTCTTTATCTTGCTTGATTTCACAAAACAGTTTAGTTCAGTGTCTTATACCTACTGCACCTCCTGCCATGTGCAGCACACTTATGTGTGTTGTTTGCAATATGGCCACACCTCATACATTTGGTAGGTTTACTC